>NW_022994022.1:0-158551 GCF_012275295.1 Melopsittacus undulatus | reverse complement strand
CAGGTGTCTTGCTTTAAGATTAACAGAATGCAATGGTTTGCATGTTTTGAGGTTTTTTTGGTTCAAGGTTTTTTTTTTTTCCAGCCAGGTGGAGGAGGGGAGTCTGGGAGGAAGGAGAGACAGGGCACCTGACTCAGGCTAGTCAATGAGGTATTCCATACCATAGCACGTGATGCCCAGGATGCATACTGAAAAAGAGAAAGCTGGAGAGGAAAATGGAGGAGGGAGCACATGTGCTCGGCCAGGCAGGGTGGAGTGGAGTTATGGGTCGGTGGCTGGTGGGGTGTTGTATTCTTTCACTTGCTGTTTGCTGTATCATTATTATTTGTAGTAGTGAATGGCAGTAGGGTTTTTGTGTTATGCCTTAGCAATTAAACCGTTCTTATCTCAATCCGTGGGGGCTACATTCTTTGGATTCTCCTTCCTATCTCTCCGGGAGTTGGGGGACTTGGTTTAAACCACAACACAGAATTTTATAGAAAACTTAAAAGCATGTTAAAAATTGTAATTAATGACTAGAAAGTTTTCTGAGTTCAGAAAAAAAAAATCAGCTTGACTCTGCTTTGAGAAATTTCAGTTATTTTCTAGTAAAATTGATATTTTTGAGTATTCCATGACAGGAAACATAATCATTGCTACAGGTAAAAAAAAACCCAGCAATTCATACATTACAACAGTCTCTTTTTGAAATAGTTGGCATCAAGTGTTGGAGAGAAATATGGAAAGAACATTGTAGGGAAAAATTGTAGCAAGAAGTTCTCCAAAAGCCATAATTTTTTTCCTAAAAAACAAATGAAAACAATAACATTTTCTTTAACCTTATTCCTTGATGGTTCATATTCATGTTAATATTCTTTCTATACAGAATTAAAGAAAGCTAACCTATGATTTAGTACCATAATATGTGTAATCAATAATACATGTCTTTCAATACATGTGATGAATGGTTATCTAAGGCCCATAGTAATAAATTATTCTCCCACTTCTGAACTTTAGATCAAAGTATTGTTTTTATTTACTGTATTTTATACCATAGGTACATTGCTACTTTTCTAAAATAACTTTTTAATATAATAGTTAACTTTTATAGAACTGCTACTTAATATTGTTTGTCTGTTGGTGAATTTGTAGAATTAGATGCTATACAAATTAACTTCTTTGCACTAGACATGGACCAATGCAATACTTCTGTATCATGTGCTTCTAAGGTATAAGACAGTCATTTCCAGGAAAAAAAAAAAACTTTTATGATGTTGATGTTCCTGTTAGTGAACTGATCAGTTCTAGAACCAGGAACTTACTTTGAATGAATGGGGAAATTGACAAAGACCAGTACTAAGATCTCAATATTGTTTAAATAGTAGAACAAGCACCTAAGTTCTTTTCAGAATCCAAGCTGATATTCTTATCCTATTATTATTTTTATTCACCATAAGCTCATTTTTATAAGCTTCTGTGACCTGAGACCTTTTTCACACAATTGTAATTCTGACATCTGGTCAGACTAGTTTACAATTGATATTCCTTATATCCAGGATATAATATAAAATGTAAAAGTAAACAGTATCAAACAAAACAAAAAACCCAAAGGAACAATAAGCACTCACAAAAAAAAGCAAAATCACAGAAATATAAAAGGAAAGAAAACTCATGTTTCTTTAATGAGCACTCCTGATGGGGAAGAGAGCCAAAATAACCACTGACATTTTTGTGATTTTGACTTTTTAATTGCTTGTTTGTTCCTTTGGGAAGCTTGCTCAGGCATCCGTTAGATTTTTTTGCTAGCTAAATAAAGTGGTTGTTCATGTACTTCAGATTGCATTTGTAACTATCTTCATTTCTTATTCTTTTTTGAATTCACTTTGAGCTGCATTCTGATTTGAGCTATAATGCAATGTTGCAAAAACCTAAAGTAATTGAACATTAGAACTTGCATATTAAATTAGACTACAGAGAAACACAGAAGTAAAGTAAATGCCATACTGGATTAGTCCAATGGTCATTTCATACAGTTATTTATGTTTAGAAAAAGCAGGACAAAAGAGCATGAGGGACTGAGTCAGTCAATCTTCAGTTAGCATATATATTGCATAATCTTCACCTTTACAGAGGGACACCTGATGCTTTTCTAACTTTTACACACCGATTTCAGCATAGAAGCCATAAAAGGTCATAATTTAACTTCTGAAGTTTATTTGTCATTAATTTGGAGGACTCTGACCTCATCATCATGTAAAATACTCAGTTCTTCTTTGAATCTTACTAAGTTTAACCTAAATAATTATTGAAAGCAGAAGTGTCCCAGTTTAACTATATTTTAAATAAAAAAGTGCAGATAGCATTTCAGGTTTCGTCCTCTGAGCTAAACTGAACATCCCCATGTTCTTGTGTTATGAAACAGGAGATAAGTATGTTGACTCCACTTTGTCTATCATTGATTATATTGTAGATTGTCTTCATGTTCTCTCTTATTCATCTCTTTTCTAAATAACCCTTTTAACTTACTTTCATATGGCATATTCCCCCTAGAGCTTCAATATTTCTTGGTCTTCTTTCATTTTAAAGCATCTTTTTAGAAACAAAGTAACCAAAAGCCCAACTAAGACTGCAATATTAACTTATAGGCTGTTCCCATTTACTACTTTCAACTCTACAGTTTCCTTATGACCAGCACTTTTGAGAAGAGAGATTTACATTTTTCTTTCTTATGTACTCTACCTTGCTTTGGTAATATCACATTTTTTCTGCTTGTCAAGTTGCCTATTGTCCTGATTATTTACAGCTTTCTAGAGTTTTCACAGTTCTTTCTGGTCCTGATTAGCTTAAATAATTTAATATACTTTGCAGATTTATTGTCTCATTGCCAATTGTTTCCAGAGACAGATTGTTTAAGAAACAAAAACTATAAATCATTTCTCACATGAAAATATTCTTCTCTTTGTCCTTTAGGTAGATTTTATCCATAAGAATACTTGGCCTTTTCATTCATATTTACTTCATTTGCCAGACTCCCTGCCTGGAGTCTTATTGAGTCCTTCGACAAGACTGTGAGTGCCTACAGAAATTATTCCTAAGGAGTTTAACTAAACTTGTCCATTGAAAGAATTTGAAAGATTCAGTTATGTGTAGGTTTTTTGTTTGGTTGTTTTGATTTTTTTTTGCCTGGTTTTCTTAGAAAAATGAACATTCTCAGTCTTGTTCAATATATATGAGTTAAGGTACAGGTTTGTGTGATTATAGACCGGTTAGTATCTTCTAATAACTTTTGAACCCAGAGGTAAATTGTCAGTAAATCTGAAGAGCTTCAGAGGTGTTTAGTCACTACAGATTTCACAAATGTAAGACATTAAGAAGAGACTAGGTGTTTTATTAGTATATCTACTGTGGGGGATAACACAGTGTGATGAGCTCAACCCTTACTATGCATCAGAGAAACCACACAGGGGAGATCAATGTTTAAATCACAAGAGAAACTCCCGAGAGTTTATGGCTTATTGGATATTTGAAAATCTAACTCTTGTTGAAATCATCTCTCCACATTAATGTCTGGTATAGAGCAGGCTTAAGTTAGTATAATTAGCTGAAATGAAGAATCATACATACAGGGGAAAAAAAAAAATGTGAAAATCAGGCTTGATAAGCTCTGGTAATCCTCAGGCTACTTGTTATCTGATCATGTCCAGCTACCAGATAGTTATCTTCCAGACCTTGCTCATTGTCTCTTTTTCAGTGTTTGTTTTTATAATGACATTGGTGTCGATATTCAGATATTTTTCTAGTGTTTGCCATTAGCCGTACAAGCTTTTTTGATGTGGGCTCTAGACAGATTTTTAAAACGTTCTACTTTGTTCAGTATTAATTTGCCCCTGGATTATTACTACTTAGATTCTGCATTGTTCTGAATGATTCTTTCTCTAATTTGTATATTCCTTGGCTCTTAACATTTTTTAGCTTTTTAAAAATTTCTCTTCCGCCAATATCCCATTTCTCTTTGCATAATAGCAGGTCTGGAAGGATGGTCAAAGGACAGAAATTAATTTACTACAGTGAATAACAGTGGAATAGTGACAATAAGGAAATACTGAAGGAGGTTTTTCCTGCCTGACAAGGAAAATCTCTTGTTCAGCTTTCATGGCTATTTTGGATTAAGCTTCTAATGCAAACATTTTGCTAGACATCCATAATCTGACTGTGTTTTACACTGACAAATATCCTATTTGTTGTTGGGATTCTTTTAGTTAAATACCGAAGGTTTTTTTCTTTGCAATTAAAAGCTGCAGTTCACTAGTCAGGTAACAGGGAATTCAATGTCAGCTTTTAGTTTTACAGTGAAATACATTTTTTTCCTGAATTATCAATGTGGAATTGGAAAACATTCCAGAAAGAGAGACGATATAGCAACCTTTTTTTTTTTTTAACAACCTTCTGTTAAGCCTGTGACTATTTTTATTTATTTATTTAATTATTTAATTTCCACTAATGAAACAGATGTTCTGCCTTTCTAGTATGTAGCCACCAGTTAAAATTTACAATAGCTTTCAGGGAAGGAATGGTGGATTTCAAGATACTGTTTATATTTCTTTCCCAACATTTATGATGCAGGGCATAATTTCCCCAGTATATTTTACTTATACTGCCAGAGGTGTTTGTTTAAGCATCCCAAGCTGTTATGAAATTTTGCACATAGTTTTACCGAGCTTTTTACCTCTGATTATAAATCGAATACAGTGTTGTACAGCACAGGCTGAAGGTTTCTGATCCAGCCATTTCTACTTACAAGTAGAAGACTATCATCAGAAGAACAGATTTGAGTATAATTATTTTTCTGGTTGTCAGAGTAGTAGGACAAGCATTTTTCTTACTTTTTAAATGGGAGCTGTATCTTTAAGATGTCAAGTTAGCCAAAGCTACTCTTATACATATAACAACAAAAATGACAGCTTCACGTAGGTTTGCACACATTATGTAACCATTAATAAGAGCATAAAGAATTGGTCAGCTAAGTTTCTATAGTGTTTTACTAATTTACTTTGGGGTTTTATTAACAGTTTGGTGAATATTGGCTGGTATTGAATATATGCTCTAACTTACTGTAACCTGTCAATTACATTAGTGGAAAGCCATATTGGACAGGCAAGGCTTATAACCATTTCCTTCATTAAATACTAACAATATGATTTTTATAACTCTTTTAATTTCATTTTATTCCCTATATTTTTCTCTGTTCATTAACTGTAATCGTAATAATCACATATCTGCTCATAGCATCTTGTGTTTCTCAATTCACCCGTCACTGCTCTATGCATTCTCTTGCTATCTGCAGCTTTCCTTAGTTTTTTAAAACTGTCAGCCCAGTGTAGAACATAGTTAATAGTGAAGAGAGAAAGAAACAGTGTTCCAGAGAAAATACTAAATGATATTACACAAGAAGCTATGAGTTCTGATTTTAGGAATGTAAATTAAGGATTATGCAAAATTCCAGAACTGCTCAGAAATATTCCAGATGAAGAATTGTCCATGAAATGGACAATGAAGGGGAATAAACAGGAAAGTAACTGGAAAAACATGGAAACTTTGAGATGTACTACAGAGAGGAGAAAAGAAGTATGGAAGCGCTTTTCTTAATAGCAAGCAGCCAATATTTTGCCTTTGACAAAGAAGCAAATGATAGACTGCAGGCAATCAGCAATAGGAGACAAAACAGTAAAAACTTAAAAAAGTGATAAGTGGCAGGGCAAAAAAAGAACCCTGTTTTGAGAGAATAAAGTCATATAATCTGTGCTGCAAATAAAAGGGCTGGTTGTCATGGTGTCTTCTGATTATTGAAAGAGATACAGGTTCCAAATTTCCTTGGTATTAGATGAAATCCAGCCAGTAGATGATAGTCCTCAGAAGAGAAGAGTGAAATTAGCTTTCCTTGAGGAGACTGGTGAAATATCTTAGACCTTCCACACTAAACAGAAATGTGAAAAGTAGAGAAGCATTACTAAAGATTATGTATCATATGTTCCATGATGTGCAGAAGAGAGAGCTTGGGACTGTTTGTGATAGTGAAGGATTAGAGAGACCTTGAATTAGATGACCTCCAAACCAGAAAATAAGAAATATTCATATGTAGTTTTTAAGTCAAATAAACAGGCATCAAATAATACACTTAAAAATAGTTAAGAGGTAGGGGGATGGAGACGGGGGGAGGAGTGGGGGAAAGGCATATAGGGGAAAGAGGAGAAAAACTTCTTAATTAATGCATGCAGTACAATGTTCTAATGCATGAGGGTGAGTTGATGTGAAACATAAGTAGTAAGACTTAGTATATTAGTACATTTGCATAAATGCAAGAAAAAATGGATATAAAATGTCAGAGATCATTCCCTAGTGATGTTAGTAGAATCTTTAAAACCTTCTCTTGCACAAAGTAAAAAGCTTAGCAGACTTTCAGTATTCTCTGATGTCTACAGTATCAACATTTACAGTATTATCACAATACTTTTTCATTACAAGCAAAGATAATAGTTGCTGTTCTATAAATAAGGGTACAAAACATAAAAGAAAATTGGCTGTGGAACTGTTGTATTCTCTCTATGTTAGAAGAAGAGCTGAAGCAAATATTTCCAAGACCATCCCATAATGTAATCTAAAACAGAGAATATTGTACTTAGCTCCCTGTTTTCTGTGGAAAAAAAAATAGGTCTAAAACCCCTTACAAAGTATGTTTTGAAGTTTTAATTTTAAGATAAACACTGCTATATAGGAGTTATTTGATTAATTTCTATTTTGCAACATGCCAACTCTTCACCATTTCTTTTGATAAACCAATGTGCAGTCAATGTCACAATGGCTGTGATGCAGCTTCTGCTTTCACAGGGCTTTCTCCATTCCACCCACAAGCAGCAGCTAACTGAAAGCTGCAGTAGCTAAGTGAAAACCCTCTACAAGTGAAAACTTTCCCTTTCCCTTCTGAGTGTCATCTGCAAGCATTTGAAAGAACATTTTGGATGTCCTCTCAAATATGTCTGTGCATTGACATCAACATCAAGAAAATGGTGAACACACTAGCTCTTCCCAAAGCACATGACAGACCCTTACTCAAAGGATCAAATAGAGCCTGGGAAGCAGATTGCAGAGGAGCTTCTCTTTCCTGCCTTGGAAAACAGTGAATAAAATTTCTTTGAAAGTGCAGTGTAATTAGATGAATGACTACTTACAATACTCAACAACAAAGTTACAAATTTTGCTTTACAGCTGGTGATCTCTCATTCTGTTTTCTGATCTTTCTTATTGTGGCCTACTTTTTTTCTGAGTAGCAGTCTTTTATTTGTCTGGTCACACTTTATACATTATGTTTCCTTCTCAGGATGAATCAGGGAAGCAAGAGGGCTTCAGTTTGTCATATCCTGGTTGCTGCATGCCTTGTCAAACACAGCTTTCTAGAAGAAAAGGGAAGAGACTGGCCACTTTGTGGGAGAGGATGGATATATTCAGGGAATGATGTTCAGAATACAGATTGAGGTAGGCAGAGGTAGCTCTTAAGAACATCTGAGCTTGGGAAACAGCTGAGCAGAGAGTAAATCCAAAGTTATCCCTCCAGGGTGACAGAGAAACTGTGGTGTTTGTTACAGCCCAAGAAGGCAGTAAAGGCTGCTGAAAGAAAACAACTCTAAATGAAAGGTCCTGCTCCTCAATGGCATGGCTGGCAATGGGAGTTAGATTTGTTTCCAAGTCCCCTCCTTTCCCTATTCACATTCTATTTTCTTTCTCTTAAAAAAAAAATTTCCCCTTCCAGTTAAAGTTCCAATAAAAGCAGGTTTATAAAAGCTGTTTGATCTTGTTGGAAAGCTCACATAAAAGAAAAAATATAGGCAGAACTGCCTGCCTGTCTGATTTGGGATGTGCAAGAGCCTCAGTGCTTATTCACTTGCTGGTTAACATTAAAAGAGAAGTTATCATTCTTCATTAAATCATCCATGTGTTAAACTTCTTTGTATCTCACTTTGAACTGTATTACTCATGTGAAGCAGAACCATCCTGGGAGGATGCCAGATAAATTTCCAAGATGTCAGTAGCTGGAGGCACCATGGCCATATAATGCAAGAGAGTTCTTTCGCTCCGTTTCCCCTGACATATTCGTTAGATGCAATTATTCCATTGGATGCCTCCATTTGTGCAAAGGAAGACAGTTAGTTTTGGTCCAGCCAAATTCTAACTCATACAAAGCCAAAACCCTTTCTGGACAAGTTGCAGTGTTGTCAGTATGTGCATGCTTCCCTCTTTTTCCCCTTAGGTATTGCATACTCCGATGGTTGTAAGTCAGATGATGTGCCATGAGCTTAAGCCAAAGCTTGCTTGAGAGGACTGGAGACAGTGCTCTTGCACAAATACCCTCCTTAAAAAAGGGTAAAACATGCATTTGTTCCTTTTCATCCCACCCCTACTACTCTATATGCTGAAAGCAGTCACAGTGTCTTTTCTCTTGGGAAATACAGAGCTTCTGTTTCCAGATTTTTTGGTGAAACAATTCTCTCAGTATGTCAGTTATTTCTATTAATAAATGGGAAAAATCCATAAAGTATGGAATACATCATGCAAACATACAGGCACAACTTTCTTGCATCTCTAAGACTGGATATTAGAGATGGTAGAACAGTTTTTCCTTCCTCACTAAGATACAGTGTATTTAAAACAAGTTTTTCACCTACTGTTCTCATTGCTTTAGGGAATACTAAACAGGCATGCAGGTCTTTTTACTGATTGTTGTCAACTCCACTTAGTACTTTGCTATATTAGTATACATTAATTTGTGATTTTATTATGCTGCAGGGCATATACACATCATTATCTTTCAGGGCAGTGGCTCATCATTATGGTGATTATTCAAGAACGATGTGTTGATGGCTTTAATGGGCCAATAATCCAGTAATGAAGGCTCTGTAATGGAATTCAGTACTGTTGTGAAATTATTGAGTACTCTATAGTGATATGATTTGCAGAGCTGTAAAGCTGTGCAAGTAGAATAATCTGTTAATACATCTTCTTGCAGCTTTTCAGGGTTGTTATCTATTGTGCTTGTTTAGAAATGCTGGCTTACACAGGTGTGATATTTCCTTCAGCTATTTGGTACTTTTTTCGACAATATGACAATTTGTGTATTATTTCATTAGTTCTTTGCAAACAGATTTTTAGAAAACTTCATTGTTTTTTATAAAAGTCATGAAACAAAAAAAATATAGGAAGAAAATATGACTTTCTATAATGAAAATAATTGGTTATATTTTGCAAAAGAACTTATGAAATTAACATTCCTTGTAACTTTATGAAAGTAAGAATAAATAATATGGAAGGATAAAAAATTACCTTTTATTACTTTGAAATTTTGGTTAATGGTAAAACATCAAGTGAATGTGAAGCTTACAGTAGTTCAGTCCTCCTTTCTTTCAGCCCCATTTTACTATCTGTTGTATAGGTATGTGGTTTTGACTGCATGAAGCAACTATTTCACTAAATCTGATAGATGATCAAGAATATCATTGTACAAGTTTATTATATGGTAATATATGTATCTGTATGTGTGTGTATATTTATGTAGTTTACATGCCTGTATGTATTTTGGCATTGCTCTGACAATATAAAAAAGTAAAACTTTAATTTCTCTCATCAGTGGTTATGCAATTTTCTGTGAGTGACAAAAATATACACTTTCTTTTCCCTGCATCCCACTTTCAGATAAAACAAAACAGTATAAATAATTATTGTCCTTTGCAACTCTATGATCCTGAGAATCTTCTGAGGTAGGAGCAAAGAAATCTCTAGAGTGGATGATTTTTTTAAGAAAACTGGCATCACAAACATGAAGCAAAACAAAGCAAATCTACTCGCGAGTAGATTAAATATTAAAGTCTAAGAAAGATATAATTTTAGAAATGTCTGTGGTACTGCCCCTACTGTACAAGTCCCCCTACTCCCGGAGAGTTAGGGGAATCCAAAGAATGTAGCCCCCACGGATTGAGATAAGAACGGTTTAATTGCTAAGGCATAACACAAAAATCCTGCTGCCATTTACTACTACAAATAATAATGATACAGCAAACAACAAGTGAAGAGAATACAACACCCCACCAGCCACTGACCCATAACTCACTCCACCCTGCCCGGCTGAGCACCGCGTGCTCCCTCCTCCATTTTCTTCTAGAGCTCACCCCTCCAGCTTTCTCTTTCCCAGTATGCCTCCTGGGCATCACGTGCTGTGGTATGGAATACCTCATTGCCTGGCCTGGGTCAGGTGTCCTGTCTCTCCTTCCTCCCAGACTCCCCTCCTCCACCTGGCTGGAAAAAAACCTTGAACAAAAACACCCTCAAAACATGCTCAAACCATGACACACACAAGGATGAATACTGCAGGAACAGAAGGTAACAACTTAGACTAGTGAAGTACATACAAAATGTTTTTCCAATGAACTGTCTAAAGAATTGCTGCTGACAGAGAAAGAGAAAGACAGTTATCACCAAGTCTTTACTGCCTTTAAACACAGCTCTCATGACTTTCTGTACATGCATCTGCACAAGATTATAAGCAATCACAGGCTGATCTCACTGAGTAATTTTTCTCATATCCATGTCTTTTCTCTGACTTCGAAAATATTCTCTTGATGCTAACCTTGATCAAATACTTTCTTTTGGAATTGTCATGGGCTAGATGAAGTGTATGTAGATCATTGCAACCAATGTGAATTCCTTGTTTGAGTGAATATGCAATGGCAATATCCAGTTTCTTTTCTCCCTTATACTATGCACTATATACTATGCTTTTTTTTTGCTACAATTTTTGGATATGCGAACCTGAGAAAACTTGAGATAATCTAGTGCCCAAATATGAGCTCTATATCTTTTTAAATTCATTCAGTGTTTTGTAACTTTGTTTAGCAAAGAAATTTAATTGTTTGCTCACTACAAGTTTGATTCATCATCTAATCATATTTAACTAAAAACTTAGCATCTGATTTTAAATCATAGATGATTTAGTTTGCATTGCCTTCAGTGGATACTAAATTTCAAATCCTTGTTTTAGTAATTTGGGAAGCTGAGGTAAAACCTGAATACAAGGTGATAACAAGTGATGGTCGTGATATTATCTTAGTGAAGTAAATTAAAGCAATTCCAGAATCAATCTGATAACATGGGAAAGGATTTCAGATTACTAGTTTGGCAGCACTCGAAAACTTTGTATGAGGTGATCTGAAAGAACTGTACAAAAATGATCACAGTTATTAGTTTGAATAAAGGCTGCAAGATTGCTTTGATGTTATTCATGGCTCTTTTTGATTTTCAGTACTAAGGTAGTGCAACAAAATAATTTAAAGTTTGACACTAGTCTGCAGTTATTTGGTGTTTTCATGGCTACCTTTTGATAGTTGTTTTCATATGCTTCAAAGAGAAAATTAAATCAATGAGATAAAGCTCGTCACATTAAATCTTGAATCAGCAATACTGGAACTTGTCTTGTTTCATGATAAACTGAGAAGAAAATTATTTTAAAAATAGGTAAATAATGTAAATTGTGACAACCTGCTAAAGGAATAAGATGGTATAGATGAAATTTTTGTGTACCATACCATTTACATGCTATAGTTGGAAGATATGTCAAGAGATTTTTTTTTCCCACTGCTGTTACTTCCTAGAGCATAGTACATGCTATGCAATATATGCCTCATACCAAACTGAATACTGACTACAAATGATTTCAAGGCCGGAATAAGCATATCTGGAAAGTTCTGAGTTTTGGTTATTTTTTTTTTCAGGCACAGCTGAGATAGAATTGAAAATGAGAAAAACTGTACACCAAGGTCATATAACACTTTTTACTTCCTGGAGGCAGATGACTATAATAAAAAAGAAGTAAATAAGTCATTTGAGTAGACTGCTGAAGATACGATTGAGTCACTATTATCAACATTTAGGATGAATAATATAAAATTATCTGCACTCAGAAAAAAGGATGCTGATTGTGTGGTACACTGAGTATACAATATAGCACTGATTTAGAAAAATAAATAATAGAACGTATAAATAGAAAAACATCCAAAATGTTTCAGAAACTTGCATATACAGAATAGAGAAAGAAGTGAATATTTTTCTGTGTGAATTCATGCTGTCTGTGTAAGGGGAATTGGAAGTGTCCTCAGGTCTCTAGACAGACATGTTTTCTTATTGTTTTTTCTTCATGTACCTGAAGTAGAAATGTCTCCAATGAGATAGGGCCTGCATCTTTACCCCCCACATATAAGTGTCTTTGTAAAAGACAAACTTGTCCAATCTGTCTATTGAGATTCTAGTTGAAGGCACATGTCCTGAGATGAATACAGAAGACTGCCAGTCTGAGAGATTAAGGAAGCTTGGTTGAATGTAGTCTATCTTCAGGATCCACATTCAGATAATGTCACGGAACTTTGAGTCCATGGAATAAGAAGATTTTAACTCCAAACATGACTATATTCTGTATTATCTTGTATGACACTACTGATTTAGAAAGGTTTATCTGTAAAAGAAGTTTCTTTCCTTGTTTTTCTTGCTGTTTTTAGTGAACTTGTAGTTGACTTGTGCTTTTATCGATTGAAAAATGAACAGAATTTACCATGTTTACAAGAAATAGTGAGCAATCAATGGGCAGAAGACAAGCTTTCACTGAATAAACATACATTTCTATAGTAAAAGGCCAGAAAATAAAAAGACTGAGTTACTATTTCTTTAATCTATAATTCCTTTTGATGAAATCTCATACTAGAACACTCTGACTTGATCCCTTGGAACCTGTAAGGAAATTATATGGGTGATTCAAAGAGATCATTATTAATCTTTGTTCAGTCTGTCAGGACAGAATGGAATACTAAAAATGTTCAATACATAGCATTCATCTGACACTGAAAGAAAAGAAATAGACGTTTGTACTTCACAAAACCACTTTCTGTACATCCATGTGAATATCATTAAATTCAATTTAAGTTTTTACTTCTGTCAGCTTCTCCATATACATGAATTTACTGACAGGTGATACAGAATGGGTAGTGGTAGTGGTATTTGCCCCATGGTGTGATTTAAAACCAGCGGGCAGCTAAGCACCACTTCTCCCTGGTCAGATGGGGTGAGATTCAGAAGTGTAAAAGTGAGAAAACTCGTGGGTTGAGATAAAGTCAGTTTAAGAGGTAATGCAAAAGCTGCATATATATGCAAAGCAAAGCAAGGAATTCATTCATTGCTTCCTATCGGCAGGCAGGTGTTCAGCCATCTCCAGGAAAGCAGGGCTCCATCACATGTAAGGTTACTTGGGAAGACAAATACCTTAACTCTGAATGTCCCCCCTTCCTTTCTCTTCCTCCAACTCTATAAGATGAGCATGACACCATATGGTATGGAATATGCCTTTGGTCAACTGGGGTCAGCTGTCCCAGCTATGTCCCCTCCCAGCTTCTGGTGCACCCACAGCCTACTCACAGGTGGGGTGGGGTGAGGAGCAGAAAAGGCCTTGACCCTGTGTAAGCACGGGTCAGTAGTAACTATAATAACATGTAACATCCCTGTGTTATCCCTGTTTCCAGCACAAATACAAAACCTCATACTAGGTACAATGAAGAGATTTATCTCTATCCCACCCAAAACTAGCACACCCCACCATCAGGATTGAATTCTGTAGCAAGATTATGAGCCCTTAGCATATCTCAGCTACATATGAAAAAATTTCTTCTGGAATATGCCTTGTTAAGTATTTCAGCCACTGCATTAAGATATTTGGCAGTATGACTTGTTATTCCTGGAGTTGGTGCTGCATAAGGCTGTCCTTCCTCTTCTGACTGATAGTGTATTTTCTCCTTCACAGAAAGAGTAGCCACACTTCTGGGTGGCAAGTGAGCTTTCTTTTTGTAGCTTTATCAGATTCTTCCTAAGAGACATAGCAAAACACTGATCTGATCCATCAGCTATTTTGGCACTCAAGAAGAACAGTCCTGCCTAAAGCACTTCTTCATGTATTCAAAAAGAAGTATGTTGTTTAAAACAAATGGAAAATACTCCCAAGGCTAATGTACAGCATAGCCCAACTCTGCACTGTGCAAAAGCCTCAGATAGGCTGCCACAGATGTGAGCACTGCTACAGTGCAGTACAGGGGGAGGGGAAGGCTGTTGGGAAGAACAGCTTCATTCAGATGCAGCTCACGCTATGTTGTGTAAGAATGCATCAGAGTCTTTATGACTTCCTGGGGTAGTAAATTTTCATCCTGCTGACAAGAGGAGTAATTGCTGTGTGCAGAACAAAATCACCTTTTTAAAAGTTTAAGTTCTATTTTTATGAGCTGTGCTTCCTTATTTCATAGTTTAATTTATAAAAGATCATCATTACTGTTATTACTACTCATGACAGTTATATTTGTGGAGAAAGCATAGAGAATTTTACAAATTAATATGTTACTATGGAGGACAGAGAAGAAATATAATTTCCTCTGTACTAAAAGTTATATGTTCCACATTGTCCTTTGTACTAAGTGTTGATGATTTAAAACGCTTTCTGCATCTTGGAGATATCTACATTGACATTTCTGCAAAGGGGTTCATAGTTAACTTGTGAAAAAATGTTATATTAGTTCTTTTTTTTTTTTTTCAAAAAATTGCACAAATAGAAGGAATGCCTTAATAAATAAAGCCTTTATAGATACCAAACTAAGGTTACCTTATTACAGCTGTCACTGTTTGTGCTAAAATTGTGGTTGAAAAATAATATCGTACACAGATCGAGTGAGAAATTTCATAATCCACTTTAAAATTGATTTTTAAAACTCCAAATTTCATGGACAAGAAAAGAATCATCAATTGTGGTAGGTCTTATGGTTGGGAAGGCCAACATGGAAGATGTCATGGTGGGAATCTGTTATAGACCACCCAACCAGGTTAAAGAGTAAGAAGATGGGTAAGAAGGCTGAGAGCAGAAACAGTGTGGCCAGCAGGGCTAGGGAAGTGATCATGCACCTGTACTTGGCGCTGGTGAGGCAGAACCTCAAATGCTGTGTTCAGGTTTGGGTCCTTCACTACATGAAAGGCATTCAGGTGCTGGAGCTTGTCCAACCCAGGGAATGGTTCAGTCACCATTCCTGGATATATTTAAAGGGTATGTAGACACGGTGCTCAGGGGCATGGGTTCGTGGTGGAGTTGGTAGCGCTAATTTAATGTTTGGACACAATGTTTTAAGGGTCTTAGCCAACACAATTCTATAACTCAATGTGCTACTTACTCAAAGTCTCCAATGTGCTCATAAACATATAAAGAATAAGTCTAAAATACTATGCCAAAAATTCATAATTCATAAAAATCTATCAATTTCTATTAGGTGGATTCATGTAATTAGTCAGAAAAAATGCATTCTTGATATCTGCATAAGGAGTATTAAGGCTTGACATAAGAAATGTTTAATCAAAAGATGTTAAGTAAGAATACCAATGGAATTGTTAATATCCCTGAGATTGTAAAAATGCTAATGTGATGTTGTGCCTTTTCCACACAGAATATCAAATACTTGCAGTGAGCTATTTCAAATCTGTGCTACAAAATCACTTGAAATTCAAATTTTTTGGTCATGAATATATTGGAATTTTGGTCTTGCGTATATTGGAATTTAAACAATTTATTGCCCTCCTGCATAGTTTTATGAAAAGTTACAGTTCTCAAATAAATATTCTGGGAACACTTTTTTCTTTTTCCTCAATAAATCCAACTGAAAATAATGGTTCTTCTTTATATATTTAGAAAATATTTCAATTTATTCGGGGTATGTAAGTGTATCCTTTGAAATTTCAAAGCTCAGAAAAACATCATCTGACTTTTTTCTCTTGCACATGTATTCTTTCTTTCTTTCACATTTCCCAGTTTTCAGATGGGCTTATTTCTCCCCCACACTCCACATGATATTTCCTATTTTGAAAGAAACAGAACTGCTTGGTTCTTCCACATATTGACTGGATTTATACTTCTAGTTTTAGCAATGCCTTTAACATCCTCTGTTCTGATAAAAATCTATTGTGCTGCAGGCTAAGAGAGGTGTGTGGCTCGGTCTTATTCTGAGTGTTCATTCCACCACTAAACAGTTTTATTTCTCTCTACTGCTGCTTGAAATTGGTTGCCCTTTCTGCAGGCAATTAATCTATGATTTATAAAGTAAGAAAATCAAGTACAGTATTTGAACATTGCAAATATTTAACTTTTTCCTGATAAAATTAAAAGTGATTTTGCTGAGACTGTTTTTATATTTCTTGTGTGTAGTTATGAATATACAGAAAACTATAGTAATCCAATCCCTCATTTTGGCATTATTAACATATTTGTTTCTACATATACTAGGGTAGATATCTTATGTGAAATATAGGTCATTTGCAAACATGTCTCCCTTTCTGTGTTTGGATGTACACACATTACCATTCAGAACATGTAAAATAATGTCATACGAGTATTTCAGGCAGTTACAAATAACAGAGTAATTTCATTGGATCAAAGTACAGCCTCAATTGCTTGTGAAGAGGCAAAATCTTAAAACATTCTCTGCATCTCTGAGTTAGCATCCAAGCAAACTTTTTAATGTTTGCATAGAGGTATGCTTTAATTGGTAAAACCAGGTGATAGAGTCAGAACTGAGTTTTATTTTGACTTTTCCATTAGCTTCCTTTCTGGCAAATAAATTACCTTTTTCTGACAATACCAGGTTGTATAATACACTTTTCAGATGAAATATTGTGTTCAGTCTGAGATTACGAGTGAGAACACTAAGACCTTTGATGAAATAGGAAAAGTGCTCTTAAAAGATATTATTGTTACCACAACTTTTCAGAAAACAATTTTAAAAAATCTCCTTTGTCAGCATACAGAGCTCATAAGAAATATATTTTTATTATTTGTTAGTCCATATGTTTCGTTTATGCTTTCCATATTAGTTCTGTTCCAAAACTTCAATTATTTAGTTGTTTAAGACATAGACATTTATTTTAAGACACAGAAGAAAAAAATAATCTTAACGTGAAGTCTGGAAAAGGAGAATTATTCCATTTACATTTTATTCCATTTCCAGCCTCGGTAGTGAACACTTGGAGGTCCTGTGGGCACAGGGTCTTCTATTTTATTACCTTTTAGGACCACGAGTTTTAAAAGTAGTGTGAAGGGCTTTTGCCAGTTACTGATGAAGGCAATAAGATGTTTTCTAGTTACACACATAATAATCACAGCACTTAAACTGTCTTTTCATCTCCCACAGTTGTTTCTGTAAAGGAAAATTCAGTCTCTGTCCTGGAATAACCAGTCCAAAGGGTTTTAACCTCTATAAAGTGAAGGAAAGTTTCTTAAAAGTGAAAACCCATTTAAAATGCAAATGTTAATTCCAGACAGAATGGATACCTGCTTCTATGTCCACCATCTGCCCAGGTGTATTACCAGGAAAAGGAGTAGGAGCTCTAAAGAAAAGCCTGTTGCACATCTTAGAAGCAGTCAAGTGAACAGCAGCTTTCACCCCACTACAAAGCGAGGATGTGGCTATATACATACTCAAACCCAAGAGCTACCATAAACTGTTGTAACCATTTCGTTTAGAAGTAATAGATGTATGATATTTTCAAATGCAGAGATATGCAAGCATGATGACATGGAAAAATATGTGCACATTGTGTGCAACCTGCAGATTATCTTGGGAGTCATGTTGATACAAACACCTATTTAAGAGATGCTTGGAAGCTTCTTTTTAAGGTTAATTAACATATTCGTGTCTCTGTGTTTATTCTAAAAAAAAAAAAAGTTTTTCCAAGACTCAGACAAGCTGAACTTACATTAATGACAAGTTTTATACTGAATTTAGTGCCTTTTTGTCTAAGTCATAAGTAAAACTTTTGTTTCAGTTAGATAAATTATTTACAAGCTTTCTTCAAGAACAGCTCAGAAGAATTCAGATTATTTGCTGATCTATGATCATTTTTATTGCATAGTGAAAATGTTATGCTTAGGTTATGCTTATGCTTTTTTTATTGCTTCTACAAAACACAAACTTCAGAACTGCTGATTCCATAAAGGCTGAACTCAGCAATATGTTCTAAATAAGTGCTGAGAAGTCTTTACACTGCTTTGTTCAAGTCAGATGAATTTTCCAGAAACAGACTCACTGAAAGTCTTAGTTGCAGCAGATAGAGAAATGAAATAGAAAACAAAGATAGTTTGTTGTGGGTTTGTTGGGTTTTTTTTTTCCCTTTGGTGGCTTGACTTCAGGAAGAAAAAGGTTTTGTGTATAATACAAGCAATACATGTTTACTTTTTTATCTCTGAAAAATCACATGTAGCTGGAAAATTCAAAAGCCTGAGATCTTCCATTCCTGCTGTCACTGATAGCATCAGTTATTATTTTGTCTTGTCCTGTTCTCCATGTCTCTGCCAGATAGATTGCCATAATGTATCTGGAAAGGGCACATGTGAAACATATGACATGATTCATCTCATCAAAGGTCAAAATGAGATGGAGCTTTGTCTGACCTTACAAGAACAAGTCATCTACCATAACTGCAACATTTGCTACTGAGAAAATAAGACAGCCAGCTGACAAGAAGCTGAAGAAGAAACCAGCATAGTGATAATGCAAAGTTTGTGACTGCCTCACTCGTACAAAATGATGGTATATGGGCAAACAAAATAGTTGAGGGTGGGAAGATTAAATATATTTCTACTGAACAACCCCAAGAGCAGCTGCAAGGGAAATCAGGTTTGTCTGCTTTCCCTCAGTAGCTTCATACTGTAGCTGTTTGAAGCAGCAAAGCCATCCTTCTCATAAATTCCCACAGACTTTGAAGCTCAAAGCAAAATGTACATTACCACACCTAGAGTTAGGTGACTATGTGGAGATTCTCACTCCTTCATAATTCATAGAAGTTCAACCTCATCACACTCTTATTCCTTCCAGGGAAGTTATTTTTCCAGTGTTAAGCTCCTGATTAGCACGCACAGACTTCAAGAAAATACCTCAGTGGGCTGAAAGGCCTTTTCTATCACCTTTTTCTTCTTTCCAATTGGCAGTCAGCAGAAACAGTTTATTCTACCAGGTAGCCAGCACTGTTACTACCCAAGTCTTCTCTTCAAACCAAGGTAAACTGGGTAAAAGAAAACAGTTCAGCAAGCAAAACTAAACCAGTATTAACTGGCCCAACAGCATCACAGAGTGCTGTTTGAATGGGATGGTCTGACTGGCAGGGAGGGAATAGGCTCATTGTGAGTGAGGAAGGAAATCAAAAATACCCAAATCATGAATGCTGGGGATTTCTGCATCTCTGGAAAAACAAAATCAAAACCCTCTCTTTTTGGTGTCAAAGGTTACTGCCTTTTGTCTCATCCTCCTCTAGGATAACAAGAACAAGGATTTTTTATGTTTCACCTCTAAAAAAGATGGTCATATCTATTGACAGTTTACAAAAGCATCCTTTTCCCAAAACTGATCTCAGATGTTGATGGGGAAAAGAATGGATAGTCTGCTTGGTAGAAAGTGCACTTCAAGGAAAATAAAAGGAACAAACTAGTCACAGAGCATTAATATATGTCAATACCTGGTTCACATGGTGTCAGTGAAGCAGTGATCCCATGTGTCAGATTCCAGTGCTGAATGAGATGGGGCATTTGGCAGGCTGGTGAAGTAATCAGCTTACCTTTTGCTGCAGTTGTATTCCTGGGAATTAGAACAAATAGATATTGCTAACAGCTTCTTAACATTACTCCTGCTATAAGGTTTGCTACTCCTCTCACTTATCTGACATGTATTCACTCTTAAATATATCCATGTTTAGTTATACCCTAAAAAGATTATTGTGAGTTTTATGCTCTGGTTAGACATATTGTATAAGATCCAAAGATACCATTTGTAGTTATATTTCTTGCTTGAATGATATGAATGTTTTTCCCCCACTTTATAAATGTCTTGATGCATTTCTTTATTTGAAAACAGCTGCAATGGTTTTGCAAACTATTGTCCTTTACTAGACTTTCCAGCTAGGAGGAGTGATACTGTCATTCTTTTATGCCACATGAAAGCCTTTAACTTGCAGCACAGACTCTCACTCACACAGTATCTGATTTATGTACTCTGAAAAAAATAAAGAAATAAAAATAAGTGGCAGCAGCTTCTGCTGTTTAATAACATACAGAAAAAAATACTTCAAAGTCAGCCATGCATGAAGGAAACATACAGGAAGGAGCCTTAAATACAGGCTGGTGACGAATCATGAACCAAACCTGCCTTTTATCTGTCTTGAAAAGAAAATTTTGTAATTATCTATGCCATCAGTCGCAACAGTATATTCACTGAAATCATTATACTGAAGTGTTGCAAGGTTTGGGATTATCTGAAAGGTAATGTTCATTTATTCCTGAAGTAGAACTGAAAGGCTTCTGTGTAGTGTTGGACCTCTCTTTAATTAGAAAGTCAGGGTAGTTAAACTTTGCCTGAATAGTAAGTTCTTCAAAAAAGGAGAAAAAAGCAGAATATTTTTCTAGGAAGAGCAAATAAATTAATCTCAGGTATTTATTCTTAAAATGTGGTCAAGAATCATTGTGCTACACTTAAATGCATTGGGAAGACCCTTGTTAAAGAGATAAAACATAAAGGATGTTGGACTCACTATAAAAGTGAGAAAAAGCAAACAATTTCCCACTTCCCCCCACCCCCCCCAAAGTCTAGTAGGTAAGAATCCTTAATCTCAAGCAAAGGCAAAACAGAATAGGCAGTTTAAGACTTGATACTCTGTGTGTAGTCCATAGACTCAGCTTAGAAGGACCAGCCTCCAAAAGTGAAGTGAGCACCCATTCAGTCTTTGTTTCTAAACTAAATAAAAAAAACAACATAAATTTCTTGCAAATTGTCCTGCAGGCATCTTGTGGATATGCTTCTAAATCATTCAAAATAGAAGTTTTCCTAAACCTGAAGACATCTAAAGACTCAAAGTTTGATACTGTCATTTTTGTCACAATCGTCAGAAAGCAGAAGCTCATTGTACATTACAGTATTTCTGAAATACTTCTATTCGTAATAAATGTAAGGAAATTTAAAAGATCACCTATAATAAATGCTTGGAACAATGTAGAGAAATTCCAGCCACTCCAGCCAATGAGCCTGCTTCATTTGGAGTTCAGCTCAGATGCCTCTGTACAAACACCCATAGTATGGGGAGCAAACAAGAGGAATAAGAGATGTGTGCACGTCTACTGCGATATGATATAATATGCATCACAGAAACATGGTGGGATGGCTCCTATGACTGGAGTGCTGGAACGGAAGGTTACCAGCTCTTTGGAAAGGTCAGGCCCAGCAGGCAGGGAGGGGGAGTTGCCCTTTATGTTAGGGGTAGGCTGGAGAGTATGGAACTGTGTCTGGGGACAAGTGAGCAGTGAACACAGACTTTGTGGGTCAGAGTTAAAGGGAGAACAGCGATGGGGGACACATTACTGTGGGGATCTGTTACAGACTGCTGGACCAAGAGGACTCTGTGGATTAAGCACTCTACAGACAGATATGAACAGCCTCAAGCTAGCAGGCCCTTGTTCTCATGGGGGACTTCAACCATCCTGATATCTCTTGGAGGTACACTACTGCACGTAACAAGCAATCCAGGAGTTTCCTCAATTGTGTAGAAGACAACTTCCTTCTGCAAGCAATAGAGGAGCCGACAAGGAGAGGTGCCCTGCTTGACCTCATGCTCACCAACAGGGAAGGGCTCGTTGGAAATGTGATGCTCCAGGGTAGCCTTGGTTGCAGCGATCACGAGATGGTTGAATTTGAGGTCCTCAAGACAGTGAGAAGAGTGTGCAGCAAGCTCACTGCCCTGGACTTCAAGAGAGCAGACTTTGGCCTCTTCAGGAACCTGCTTAATAAGGTCCCATGGGATACAGCCCTGGTGGGCAGAGGGGCCCAAAACTCTTGGATGATATTCAAGAGTCACCTACTGCTACAAGCTCAGGAGTGTTGGATCCCGACTAGAAGGAAGTGCAGCAGGAGGGCCAGGAGACCTCCGTGGATGGATAAGGAGCTGCTGAGAAGAATTCAAAGGAAAAAAGAACCTTATAAAAGGTGGAAACAAGGACAGGTGGCCTGGGATGAATGCTGTCCGGGAAGCTAGGGACCAGGTTAGGAAAGCGAAGGCCCAGTTAGAATTAAACTTGGCTAGGGATGTTAAGGATAACAGGAAGGGTTTCTATAGGTATGTAGCGAATAAAAAACAGACTAAGGGCAATGTAGTCCCCCTCTGGAAGCTTTTGGGAGAACTGGCTACACAGGATTTGGAGAAGGATGAGATTCTGAATGATTCCTTTGTCTCGGTCTTCACTGGCAAAGGCTCTGACTGCATTACCCAAGTCTTGGAAAGCAGACATGGGGACTGTGAGAATAAAGACCTTGGGCCCACTGTAGGAGAGGATCTGGTTCAAGACCATCTTAAGAACCTGAACATACACAAGTCCATGGGACCTGATGAAATCCATCTGCGGGTCCAGAAGGAGCTAGCAAATGAAGTTCTTAAGCCACTGGCCATCATATTTGAAAAATCATGGCAGTCAGGTGATGTTCCTGACGACTGGAAAAAGGGAAATATAACCCCCATTTTCAAAAAGGGGAAAATGGATGACCCAGGGAACTACAGATCAGCCAGTCTCATCTCTGTGCCTGGCAAAATCTTGGAGCAGATTCTCTTGGAAGGCATGCTAGAGCACATGGAAAACAACAAGGTGCTTGGTGACAGCCAGAATGGCTTCACTGAGGGGAAATCCTGCCTGACCAATTTGGTTGTCTTCTATGACAGGGCTACAGAATTGAAGGACAGGGGTGGAGCAGTTGATGTCATCTACCTGGACTTGTGCAAAGTGTTCGACATTGCCCCACACAACATCCTTGTCTCTAAATTGGAGAGACATCAATTTGATAGGTGGACCGCTCAGTGGATAAAGAACTGGCTGGATGGGTGCATGCAAAGAGTTGTGGTCAATGGCTCAACGTCCAGCTGGAGACCAGTAAATGAGTGGTGTTCCTCAGGAATCAGCGTTGGGACTGATCTTGTTGGTGACATGGACAGTGGGATTGAGTGCGCACTCAGCAAGTTTACCGATGACACCAAGCTGTGTAGTTCGGTTGATACGCTGGAGGGAAGGAATGCCATCCAGAGGGACCCTGACACGCTTGTGAGGTGAGCTGATGCCAACCTCATGAAGTTTAACCATGCCAAGTGCAAGGTCCTACACCTGGGTGGGAGCAATCCCAGGCACAGCTACAGGTTGGGCAGAGAAGAGATTCAGAGCAGCCCTGCAGAGAAGGACTTAAAGGTGTTGGTCGATGAGAAAATGAACATGAGCCAGCTTCAGTGTGCGCTCGCAGCCCAGAAAGCCAACCGTAATCTGGGCTGCATCAAAAGGAGCGTGACCAGCAGGTCGAAGGACGTGATCCTGCCCCTCTACTCTGCTCTCGTGAGACCTCACCTGGAGTATTGTGTGCAGTTCTGGTGTCCTCAACATAAAAAGGACATGGAACTGTTAGAACAAGTCCAGAGGAGGGCCACAAGGATGATCAGGGGACTGGAGCACCTCCCATATGAAGACAGGCTGAGAAAGTTGGGGCTGTTCAGCCTGGAGAAGAGACGGCTGCGTGGAGACCTCATAGCAGCCTTCCAGTATCTGAAGGGGGGGCCTACAGGGATGCTGGTGAGGGACTGTAGTGGCAGCAAAAGGGGTAGTAGGTTCAAACTTAAACAGGGTACTTTAGAAGAAGGAAGAAATTTTTTCCTGTTAGGGTGGTGAGGCATTGGAATGGGTTGCCCAGAGAGGTTGTGAATGCTCCATCCCTGGTGGTGCTCAAGGCCAGGTTGGACGAAGCCTTGAGTGGCATGCTTTAGTGTGAGGTGTCCCTGTCCATGGCAAGGGGGTTGGAACTAGATGATCTTAAGGTCCTTTCCAACCCTGACTCTTCTATGATTCTATGATTTTATGAATATCCAAGCAAGTTTGTATTTTGTCAGGCCTTATTAGAAAATTTCAGACTCCAGAAAGCATTTTAACCTGTTGTCTCAACAAGAGTGAGTACCACATATATGTACCTGAAACTTCCTTACACCACATTCCATTTCTTTCATACAAAAGTCATTTGATTATTGAACATAATATATGTTAAAAAGAGAAGAAATGGGAACACACATATCAAATTAATTTAATTTTAAGGGAGACAACTTTATGCTATATCTCTTTCACATGAAAACTTAAATGTCATAAAAATATTTGCAACCCTTGAAAGTTTTTAAAATCCCTTAGGGGATCTTGACCATGTCAAGCAAATTGTTTGCAATTACCAACCAAACCTGAGCTGAACTGAGGCTACAGTTTTCCTTACTTTGGTGTCCTGCTTCCAACTCAGGGTAAAGAAAATCAACTGAGCTGGGGTAACTTCACCTAACAAAAATTTGTTACATAGGAAAAGCAACTATGACCTTCAGAAAGCAGTTAAAACTGTTTAAAATTCCTCAGAAATCTTGAAGTAATTGTATAATACGTTGATGTTAACTGCAGTATTAATTTCAACAGTAAACTATACTGGATTTCTAATTTGAAGTGTTTTAGAATAACATGAGCATTTGTGAGTGATGCTGAGTATAATCAAAATGACAAATGCAATTCTTGTAATGCGTTACATTTCAAGGAAATTCTGAGGGGAAAATTTAGGTGTACATTAACACAGTGGAAACTGATTTTGACAGTCTAACAAATATTTTGATGTAAAGCCTGAACCTGTACTTACTGAAAAAGCTGAAGCACTCATTATATGTATTGTTGGACCTTATATGTCCAAGACATGCTTCATAAAGGTTACTATTTTATGATGTAGTATACTCTTTTCTAAATCATACTCTCCAGACATTTGGTGTGATAGGTGCTGTGGTCATTGCAGGATGAATTCCAAGGTCAACTTTGAAATGAGAGAAAAGCCTTTGCTGATTAACTTTAAAGTGGTAGAAGTTATGAAAGATAGGTGCAGTAGACAGTGGAAGAAATGGCTGAATAATGACAATACAGGGTTAGTACAGGGTTTGTCTAGGCATTTTTTTTTAATGACACCAATAATGGTTTTCAATCATAACTGACAAAAAATTATTCTTCAAAATAAATAATGACTAATATTCTCCTTGATATTTCCATTTCCCTTCCAAATTTCACTTTAAGCATTTCCTGTTCCAGAGGTTGACTAAGACTTCCATCCAATATTTCTGCATTTATAGTTGTCAAAGTATTTCTTTTTCATTAATTTGACAAATCCATTTCTGAATTTATTATCAGTTACTCTTTTTGCAGTTCCTATGACAGATTCCCAGTTTAATTATGTGTTGTGGTTCTTTGGGAAAGTACTTCCCTTTGTTTATTTTAACCCTATTACTCATTATTTCCTTTGAAAGCCATTCTGCTATTAGAAAAGTAAAGTCATCATTCCCTAGTCATCTTTGGCATAGCTTTTAGGGAGCATAGATTACTTTTCAACTTATTATCTCTTTCTTGAATGAGACATTATTTAAAATTTGGAATAAAAGCTATTTAACTTAAAAGACTTTACTTGTCTTCCTAAACATTCTTTCAGAACTTATTCTAATTTTACCATATTCATTTGAAGTAGGATGTTGAGAATTTCGCTGTAGTACAATTTGGATCAGTTAAGCATTTTGTGTGTGGTTTAGAAGTACCTTTGTTTAAGCCAATAAGAAACAATTAAATATAAATAAGAAATTCTAAAACATGTTTGCTGTTTTAAATATAAACACAACAACAGATAAATAGATAAATGAATTCAAGATGCATCTTAGTCTTCCATCTTGTCAGCATGGTCCTTTCTATATATTTATGCAACTAAATAAATTAGTCCACTGTTGCAAAGTGTGCAAGTCACATTATTCTTCTGTAATGCTTGATACAAGTAGTCAAAAAGACTGCAATAATTCTTTCATTTCAGGAAAAAAAAAAAAGCTTTAACATTTTAGGAACCATGGGATATGACATACTTTTCGTAGTCCTTTGAAGTGCACAGTTGCCTTCTAAATGAAGGAGTTGCACATTTGAATCTGCACTTTGGTGTACAGTCTGTGAACGTACCAACACAATGTCCTTACTTCTTGGGTCAATGTAATTCCTGGCATGGTCAGAAGTGAATTTTCAAGAATTGTTACCAGGGAGATTTTATAGGGAAAACCATTTAAGCTATAAAGAGATGTCAAAGAGAGCAAGATAAACAATATAGAGTCAAAATATATTTTTCAGCTCTTGTTCATCTATGTATTTTTGTTGTAAAGTCTTCTATGGAATGAGATATCATTACTAAGCTATGTATTGCTCTAACATAGCTACCCATTACAGTAAAGCAGAAATAACACATTTCATTAATCTTAGGCACAAGGTTAAATTAAGATGTAGGCATATTGGGAAAGCAAAGCTCCAAGTATACATCACCTTGATATATTAAGCAAACGTCTTAGAAGGGGTTACAGGTCTGAGAGAATAACAGTAGTAATATTAAGCAGAGCTGTATTAGCCACACTTAACTCAGTAATACTCATTTATATTGCTGTAAAGAAATTGATTATTGGAGTTGCCTGCCATAGAGTAAGAAACATATGGTACACATTACATTTGCAATCAGAGGGAATTTAATAAAAAAAAAGAGAGAACTTCAAATTGACTCAATCCATTTGGTTTGATAAATATTCCTTTCAAATCTGTTTGTTTTTTTTTTCCTTTTTCTTGCACGTTACTCAGCTGTTCCTTCTACGCTACAGAGATGAATGCACACAGAATCCCTGGTCAATTCATTTTCATGTCAGTGGTCATTCCAGCACACTCATAAATAAAGAACCCAATGTGAGCCAGGATAATCTCTGTGGGATGTTATACTATGAATGACTGACTTTTATATATTAAAAAAAGTCATTGGGAGAATAGCCCTTCCCATTTTGCTCCATTTGTGTGTTTTCCATCTTTTCATCACTTCACTTTTCCATTAATTGATTCTGTTACTTCTTTCTTTTGAACTGTTCTTTCTCCCATTTTACATCCTTCCTGTTCAGCATCCCGTTTCTATTTTTTTTCTGCAGGAAGGTTCAAAAGTATTATTGCTTTCAGCAACTATGGACATTTGCAGTGCTCTTCAAGATTAAAATATACCAGATAAATAACAAAGTCCCATCCAAAACCAGCTTGCAGTCTAAAGGATCAGAGGTATAGTCATTGATTCTTAACTCTGTTTCTTGCTTACATGCCAGGTTTGAATAGGTGGCTAGATTTGGAGATGCTTAACTGTATTTCTTGCTTGCATGCCAGGTTTGAACTGGTGGCTAGATTTGAACATGGGATGAAATTTTTCCTTAGAAATATCAAGAAGTACTTTTCCTGCATGGGGCTAGTTAAACTTCTAGTTCAATTTGGACACTTTATCATCAAATTACCTTTTCTCATAAGTATCTGCTACTACTCCTTAAGATACTTTTATTGATAAACATCCTACCCAAGTGTCCTAAAAGACTGACATTTTTGTTTGGGTTTTCTTTTTGCCTAGTAGCTGCAGTTACAGCTAAAACAGCCAATAGCTAACTTGTATTGAGTTATCCCAGTGTTTTAATTTTATTCAAAAGAACTTCTGAAATGCTTTTTCCTTATAATATTTACATCTTACAACCTTATTTCTGTATCTGAGATTCAGCAGTTATTTTGGTTTTACGCTTTACTGCAATACACCTTCCAAATGCTATGAGTTTTATTAGGGCAACAATTTTTACACTAAAATAAGTGATTTCAGGGTGTTGTTCAGTGTCCTTTCTGACTGTCTGAAATTTTTCTTTGTATGTCTGAAATGCTCAGCAGATATCAGTGGTGTCATGCTCTGTCTTTTGTGTGATACCTTAAATTCACTATCCTCTTCTTTAATGATCATATTTTCCAGTGATTTTTATTTCTCTGAATTTCATAGTCTTGCTGGCTTCCATTTCTGAAACATCCTAAGAGTTTTTCTAGGCAATAGTTGAAGAACACTTAACATCCCAGGCATCATCTGTTTCATAACACAAATGCATGAAGAGTAAAACCATCATACATCCAGGAAAATTTTACATCAGATTTGCATTTGAAACCATCTTTAAGATTGTTTAAATATGTTTAATATCACAAGACTTCAGATATCTTAGCAAAATTTCAGAAAAGACTACCATCTCACTTGTTATCCTCAATAGCTTTTGTTGTTGCACATGCATCTTAATATTTTATCCTATATTCTCCCTTCAGACATAAACTCTGTGGGTTCTTGAGGAAGAATACTCCACGTGGTGGACAGCAATACCTTTTTTGACTTTCCAATAATAAAAATAGACAGTTATTTTCACACATATGCACACAAAAGAAAAGCGTTTAACTTTCTCTTTTGACAAATAGTGATAACCTAACACTGTCTATATTTATATCTATTCTCCTACTTCAGATAACACAACTTTTAATTAACTCTAATTTTGTTGCATATTCTTGTGCTCTTATTCTTACATTCTTATTTTATGTTTACTCATCAATCTCCTGCTGGTGTGTCACACTACAGAAGCTACAGAGTAAAAGTGACCTCTCATTCTGAGGGTTAGGAAATTACTATGATTAGTCATCTTTTGAGGATCATAACCTGATCCTCAAACAAATCCATCATGTTGGAATTCTTTCTGAATATCAGACAAAGTCTATATCCTACTTGCCTTTCTATTTTTAAGTTGTTTCGTGACTGTCTGTGAAGCTTATAGCCAATACAGTTGGATCCTTAATCCTCATATACTTCATAGTAACTGTAGTTAATCAATTTTATGCTATAAACATTTCATAGGCTAATGAGAAACCTTGTTGGAATGATGAAATTTCTTTCCAGTCTACTAATTCTTTATGAAGAGACTGTGAACACACATTGAAAACATTCATTGTTTTGGGGAGACAGGAACCAAAAACTACTTGTTTCTGTTTTGTCACTTATTGCCTGCTGAGGGCACACTGTCAGCAAGGGAAGGTCACCTGTCTACCACCTCTGCAGCTTGAGCCAGTAATTCCTTTTTTTGTTTGTCTGTCAAAATTATAGTCACATCTGCCCTGTATGTGAAGACACGACACCCGATCTGGATGAGAACTGGTGCATTTTCAAAGGCAGGAAGTTATAATGACAAGGAGAATAAGTTACCTGGCATTAAACTATAGGAAACAATGAATTTTGGTTAGGTATGGGGTTCAAGAACACCTGACAGACACTTCTGAATGCTTTAGTGAGAGATTCATTCTTCAACATCTTTACCTGCCAAGGAGTTCTGAAGTAATGTTTTCAGGAATAAAATATTTGTTCCTTATTATATTACAGACTTTTTACTTCATAATAGTTGTTTCATAAATGTTCGGTATAGACAGGTAGGAGATCGCTGAAGGCATTTATCTAAAGAGGTGGCAAACACTTTAGGCATTTCTGTCTATTTTAAAAGAATTTTATCCAACATGCTTTGAGAAAATACTACAGAAAAATAAGGAGGTCTCAATATTTATCGATTATCTGAGGATAACTCACAGAAAGATAACACAAATTTTTCTCTAAATGAGTCTGACTTGACAAACTGTACAGTCATTCCTCTTCAGCTGAATTAACAGTGATGCTATGTTCCTAAGGGATATAGTGGCATGGGATAGGGTAGCACAATATAAAAGGGGTAAGTGGGGTAACCTCTTTTCAACAAAGAACATAATTTAATTTTTCAAATTACAGATGCCTAGAATTGCACGTATATTTCTTCTGTGCTACATGAAAGCTGCATGTTCACTGGATTTAAGGAATTTACTGTTTCTTAGTTTGTGTGCATATTTATTAACTACCCGAAGAATTAGAAATTTCATTGTTAGTCTATTTTTTAAATTTTTGGATCAAAATTGTATTTTAATTTTTTTACTGCACCCAGTGCCTGCAGACTGGATAAGGTGATGTTTTCTTTCTTCATTGCAAATTTCCCTGGCTCTTACCCCAAAAATAGAGTTGTGAAAATAAGTTAAAGTAACAGGATTACTTAGCTGGTTGATTTCAGTCTGCTATAATGGAAAATAATCAAACTTCAGTAGGTATATAGAAAAAGCTTTTAACAATTTTTACAAGGCCTTAAAGATCTTTCATCTTGTTATCAATTTGGAAACATTTAATGTTAATTCTAATCTCCGGGAATTTATTTTAAATAAAGCACTAAATAAATAATTTTGCAAAATTTAGAGATGTGGAGGGCCACCTTAAAAAGGGAAACATGGAAAATATTTTTAGAATCAGAATATAGGAGTACTATATCTAATAGCAACACTCTGATGCCTAATTCTGCTTTTGCCTCAGGAAGGGCATTCTCTATTATTTTCTTTTGTGTAAAATCTAACAGCATTTTAATTAGATTATATTTTTATGACGTTGCAATTGACAGGGTTATTTGAAGTTGAAAAAATATGTCTGGGAAATTTAAGATTACAAATGTGCATTTTTCTTTTAAGTAGTCATCACCTAGCAGGACTCATTTTCTATAACAGTGTGTTGCTATTTGTCATGATGGAAAATACTTGGATAGGAAAATAGCTTGTATATCTGTCATAAACCTGTAATCAAGGGTACAAAATTTTATTTGACACTTCAATTTCAGTGGCAGTTTATGGTGAGCTTGTGTGTAAATCTTCCCCCCCAAAAAAGAATGAAATTCTAAAAAAACCTGCAAAATTAGGAATACTTTCGAGGTTTCTAATAGATTTCTTCATCTTCTTATGGTTTTATTATTCCTTACAGAAAGCCACACTAGACTTCTTTTCCATGATATTTGCTTTGTTGCACTGAACACTGAAAAATGGGTTTCCTAATCTGCTAATCCAATACTGGGGAAGATGGAAATGCTATGTAAACTTATTTATATATTGTTTTCAGTCTATATGAAAATATGGGGGACTGGTATTGATAGTCTTCTCATGTTTTACCTTTACTTGTTTTATACAGTAAAATTAAGACTATTTTCCATACAAAACTGAATCACATTGTATACCTATATATTCACATTCCACAGTTATATTTGTGTTGCATCATTCATTAAATATGATGAAAGTTGCAGGGATGTTTAAGAGTCTTATCTTGTAAAAGTATTTTCTTTATCTTATAAAAGCTAGTCTTAAGCTTTTTGGATACCTAACAAAAGATTAATGAAGCAAAGTACCAGTAGTAAATCTTCTGCAAGTACGTAGTTTGAGTGAAGCAGATGGAGCAATATCTTTTTATTGGGTGTAACCTGGTTTAAATAATGTTACTAGTGTTAAAGAAGTTTAGCAATATAACAAGGTGATCTGATAATTCTCAGTAAAAGGCCCTTTCCCTGTTACACTAAATGACTTAGCTATAATTTCATCATGAAGAATTCTTGGAGTAATTCAGCCAAAATAGACCAGTTATTTCTGAGAAGGGATTTATAGCATAAGAATATTAAAAATGGAAATGTAAGTGTTCTATTATTTTACCACTCTGGACCAAGGAATATTCATTAGCTTTGTGATGTTCTGTTTGCCAGAGCTAATAAGATCTTAAAAATGCACATAAATTGATCAAGTTCTAAGTCTGAAATAAATCTCAGTATAAGCAACAATTTAGAACAGAGAGAGCATTTTTCAGATTTGTATGTCTCTATTGGCAAAACATCAGCTCTCTGCTCCACATATACAGAGCTGCTTTGCATCTGCACATACAGATTGAAAGTTGCTTCAACTTGAGGGTCTGTGCATTTATGCTCATAAGACAAGGCTTCTTTGTCTATCTACAAGATACTTTTCTTCAGTAAACTGGAAGAACATGTTGACATAAAGATTTGCACTGAGGGTTCCTGACAAGGAATAGAACTGATTTGCTTTCAAGGGTTTTATTTGGAATTTTTTTCAGCTACTATGCAGAGATCAGGGTTCTCTGGAAAGCATAAAAGAAAACTCATACTATTTAATTATTTCTTCCCTCCAGTATTATTCTTCAGTAAGTTTTTTATTTTCTTTTCAGTTTTATAGTAGCCAGATGGTATCACAGAGTGCTAAGTGTCTGCATTTAATTTGATTTATGAAATGTCTTAAAACTCGCTTCCTGAGTTTTTAAAGGAGTAAAACATTCTCTTATAGCTGGGTATGGTCTGAAGTGAACAATTAGGTCAGCATTTAAAATTTTTTGAGAATAACTGAGACACAGAGGAAATTTAACCTGGTGGATATTAAGCCAGAATTGATTAATCTGACTGTATTTGCTGTGAACTCTTCTGCCAGGAAGGATAAGCAACATAATCCTACTCACAAGCATTTAAATTTGCTGAGAAAATGTTATATTGCTCTATGACCTGTGTGATTTTACAGATCCTGCAACAATGGGTCCACATGCTATAAAACAGCACAAACAACATCAACAGAAATTGTCATCATCATCATCATCATCCATATTACCCCTGTTGAAAAATTACCTTTTTCAATTGACTATAGACTGAACGCTTAGGGTCTGTTTTCATAGAATCACAGAATGGTTTGGGTTGGAAGGAACCTTAGAGATTATTTAGTTCCAATCCCCATTCCATGGACAGGAACACCTCTCACTAGACCAGGTTGCTCAAAGCCCAGGTGCTTTCCTTTCCACTAATAGTAACTCCTTTGAGATTTCAAAAAAAACACTGAGGCTTTTAATTTCCATGGATTTTGCATTTAATGATCTGTTCTCCAGTCCAAGAAAAAAAGGGATTTTTTTTTCTTTCATACAACATATACATAACATATATTTAGTTATGAAAGGCAGTGTGAAACTGCTTGAGCTACTAGAGACAAAAGCAAAGGCAGGGGCATGGAAGTCCCTTTATAGAGAGTCTGGGATTTTTTCTGATATTACAGCACCTATAAAGTTTGTTATTAAACTGTGTGGTTCATTAATAACCAGGAAAATACTTCTTGCAGAGACAGCAACTCAGAAAGATCATTTCTGTCCATCCCATTCCACTCTCTCACTGAGTCTGTCCCAGCTGGTGTTATCTCAAAGCTAATTGCCGAACACAAGGATGTTCTTGCAAAGGTTTCACATTTAATCCAAAGAGTTCCCTTTTCACCCATTATTGTGGATGATGTTGTCAGCTAGTTTTGGATGATGAAAGCTATGTTAGATTCAAAGCAATGGTTTTTGTAAATGGTTATATTGAATCTATTTTACTATGTCTGGAATTGTTAAGAACGGTGGATAAAATTAGTACACAGGCCCATAGGAATCAGACACACTTTTAAACATGTATCCATTAACATATTCTGGCATTTCTCTTTCCCAGGGGTTTTCGTAACAGCTTTCAGATCCCTTGAATTATTTTCCTCTGTCAACATGAAAAGGATATTTTCTGCTCTTTCAGTAACAAAACCATAGGCACATCTGTACAATCAATCTCCACCTTAAGTTTGTTGCATGTACAAAATTCAAAGTCTTTAAAGGTCAAATTCTGGTTTTCAGCCTAAAATAAATTCAGCAGAGTATTATACCTAGTGGGCACTACTCTTGCTGATACAACAAATTTAGAAAAAGAATAAATAACCTTAAAATGATTTTGAAGGAAAAAAAAAATAAACGCATAATAAGAAAGATTAAATTTAATTCAGTTTGCCTGTATAACTGAGAAAGCAATGTGTTATTGCTCATTTTAATCCGTATACCTTGTAGGAAACTGTCACATTTGTGTTTTGTATGAATCTTCAGTATGTACCTCTTGTCTATTTCCCAATACTGTCTGAGCAGAACTACTATTTTCAATTAACACAGAATCAAATTTCTAAAAAGAAGAAAAGTTTTGAAACTTTTTCAGTGTGTTCTGCTGTCTCAAAAAAAAAAAAAAAGTAACAAAGACAATACTTGGCATCTTAAAAATATGTTATGAAATATTTGACCAGCCATGTGAAAAGTTACTGGTTTTCTTTCTGACTATATCCTCCAAAGGTTCACTGTTCTTGGAACTCTTATGCTAATTTACTACATCCTTGTCATAATGGACAAGGCAGAGTCAATGACAGACCATAGCAGAGCTGGTACTGGGGTTTGTTTAAGAGCCAACAAGATTAGCACTTTTAATCAACTTTATTATTTCACACAGTCACTCATTCACTCACTTCCTCTCTTTAGCTCTACATCACCCAACCCCCAAAAGCTGTATCAGTTCCTGCTGTGTCACTGCTCCCAGTTACTTACGCTGGGCATCACCCGCCAGGTTCCTGGAGCATACCCTGGCATTCATCTTCATGAATCTTGCTGATCTCCAGCATCTGCGCCCACTTCTGAGATCTTTCCTCCAACCTGTCTTTCCAAGACTGATTCTTCTTTGTTTGGGACTTTGGGAATTCTTTTGGTGTCAGCTCCTCTTTAGAGAGGAAAAGGTTCTCAGTTTTCCCAATCTATGCAGCCTATGTGAAGAAGGACAATGAATTAGGTTCCTAATTTATTAATTGGAGGGATGTGCTACTTCTGTTTAGCCCAGGCACTTTCAAAATTTACAACCAGCCCATGACAGCTGTATCTAGGAAGAAGCAGGCTTCAGACTGAGAGTTCAAAAGCTCAGTTTTGGACAATCACATACACCTCATTCTCTATTGTCTGTTGACATTCACAGATCAAACTATATTTTTACTGACAATACATATTTATGTACAGTTTGATGTTGTTTGAAATAAGATTTTCAGACTGTAAAGTCATTTTCTATTAATGTTGGAAAGGAGGGGAAATGCTCTCTGCACAGTTCAGGATGACTTCTAAAGTTCATCAAGGACTCTGCTAACATTCTCCTACAGTAGCAAGCATATATGCTTTGATCATGGGAAGTGTGGTGTGAGATATATTTTTGAAGGTGTTTTTAATCAGAGTTTGCTTCCTACTTAAACTTGAATGTATTAATAAGGAAAAATAAACAGCAGCATTAATAGAAGCTGAGAGAAAAAAAATCAATTATTCAAACTACAAGTAACTGGATACAGTTTCTTAACACTTCACATTAAATACAGTCTAAGAGAAATGTAGTTCACAATTTTCCTGCGTATGTGCCTATATGTATAAAAACTAGTTTGCTTGAATCTTTGCAATTAACATGTTATGATTTGACTTCCATTAAAATAGTTAGGTCTTTTTCAAAATTATTCCTCTATGTGTAGAAATTTGAACTATTTTTAATCCTAGCACTGATTTTTACCTCCTGCTGTGTATCTATAACTAAAAATATCTCTATGGTGTTCCCACAGATCTTCCAATTTTGATTCATGCTTCTCCCATTCTCATCAAGAATTTTAATCTCTTCATATTTACTTGCTCCCTAGACCTTCTAATCATCCTTTTTTAGTTTTTACTTTAGTCTGCCTTCTACCTTTTCACATCCTCTCACCTAAACCACATTTTTCTCATTACTGAAATAATTTTTCTGTTGTGTCTGTCTTCTCCCATTTGTCTCCATCCTTAATTTCTGATTGTTGCCACCACCCCCACCCTTTATTACTGTTGTGTGTTGCTGTTACTAAAGGAATTCACATTTGAGAACAGCTTGTAGTGATATAGATCAACATCATCAATTTTTATCTGCCTGGTGAATTAGTATCATCCCTGTATTTTCTATTAGAATAATAAAGAAAAAATGCAACACTCAGGTCTGTAGCTAATTAGAAGAATAATTTAGGAAGAAAAAGGGGGTGAAAAAATCTTAAAAAATAACCAAATCCTATTCATGTCTTGTCTTTTTCTCTTTAGGAGATTGGATGTATCTGTAAAATATTTAACAGAAAAATCAAAGGAACTGAGAAGAGTGATATTTCAGCTGTACCTCTTCCCAGAGCACTTGAGAAAAGAGATTCAAGGTCCACTTACCTAAGTGAAAGCAGAGTCTTGATCTTTGCCACTTGGTGAGTAGCAGTTTTCCTCTTGTATTCTAGCTGCTCAGGACAGGATTTGGATGATATATGAGTCAGTCTCCAGTGTATTTGAACTACCTGTGGCATACAGTTAGCCAGGGCTCTCCTGTGGTCCATCTCTACTCATGCTGGAGGAGACCCCAAGCAATTTTTGCTAATTTTGAGTCCACTCAATACTTCGGGAATCAGTCACAGCTCACAGAGCATGGCATGGAGAGTTTCTCTATTAATCCCCAGTGGCTTCCTTTAGGAAGTCTGATAGACTCCCTAGTGCTATTAATAGGGATTTAATACAAATAGTTTCTAAAGCACAAATTATAATGAGTGGAGAGAGAAGGGGAGATCAGATGGAAAAGAGGTAAATGTCACAACTCACAGTCACTAATTCAGGAAGAATGCAAAAAGTTCAAATTATTATTGTAAGCAAACAACTTTAAAGAAGGTTTCATCCCTATTCAGTTTCTTATTAGGGCAAGGAACAGGATATTCTGAGAGACCTTCTGTCATGGGTTCAGCCATGGCAGTCATTTTTCTCCTTCTTGTAGCTGGAGCAGTGCTGTGTTTTGACTTCTGGGCTGGGAACAGTCGCTTGATAGTGAGCATGTTTTGAGGGTGTTTTTGTTCAGGGCCTTTTCTGAGCACGTGCTCCAGCCAGGTGGAGGAGGGGAGGCCGGGAGGAAGGAGAGACAGGACACCTGACCCAGGCTAGCCAATGAGGTATTCCATACCATAGCACGTGATGCCCAGGATGCAACTGGGAGAGAGAGCAGGAGGGGTGGAGCTCTGGAGGAAGATGGAGGAAGAAGCACGTGGTGCTCCGCCGGGCAGGGTGGAGTGAGTTATGGGTCAGTGGCTGGTGGGGTGTTGTATTCTTTTCGCTTGTAATTGGCTGTATCATTATTATTTGTAGTATTAACGGCAGTTGATTTGTGTTATGTCTTAACAATTAAACCATTCTTATCTCAATCTGTGGGGGCTACATTCTTTGGATTCTCCTTCCTAACTCTCCGGGAGTTGGGGAAACAAAGGGGGAACTGTGCAGATTTAGTTTAAACCACGACACCTTCACACTTGGCAAAGAGCTAAGGGGACCTACAGATCTCGTTCCAGTGTCTTACTTAACTTTATAATGTCTATCAGTAAGAGGGAAAGGTTCAGCACTACCTCTGGTTCTCTACTAAAATCTGAAGTTTGTATCACTTTTAAAGAAAGAACTTTTTTTCTCTCCAACCTGTAATGACAATGCAGTGGCAGCCACCATCAGTTATTGAAGCAGCGTTCAGGCCTCTGTTGCTTCCACTGATTTCGACTATGGAAATAGGGGCAACAGCTGGGGTGAAGTGAGTCTGAAATCTGCAGCACTGGCAAAGAAGCAATTGCTGTACAGAATATCCTTGCGCATTGCCTTGAAGAGTGCTGACACAGGCCGAGGTGTCAACTTCTTCACCAGCCTTGCATTTCAAGAGGGAAAAAAGAGAAACCCACCACAAAATTGTAAAAGGGCAACTTTTTTTTGCATTTTTGTCAGCAATTAAGACAGAAAAGACTGGGAGTTTGTTGTAGTATTTCCCAACAGCATTAAAATATCTCCATTGTCAAACCTGGATAATTCAAGATACCCAACTACACACAGCTGTCTATACTCTAGCATACAGAGAAGTTAAGTGTTTTATTAAGACTGATTCAGACTATTATGAGCCTCAGTTATACTGTCTTTTCTGTATTGAAAAACAAAGCAGTCATATTTAGTTCTTTCTTTTTTTTTTCCATATTAAAAATATTATTTTTTTAAAAAAAGAAGGAAAAAGATAATAGAATCCAATGTAAAGACAATGATGCAGTGTAGTATTTCAGGACTGGAAGTTATCTACCACCAATGGGGTCAGCACTGACTCCAGCAGGGGTGACTCACAGCAACATACCCTCAGGAACCATATATGCCATGCCAGTTGATTTTGGCAGTTCATTCCTCTGGGATTTTCAGGTGATGGAAATAGTTTGCAAATTCCTATTGAGTGGGTTAGTGATGTTAATATGTTTCCTATTCTCCCATATTAGAAAATGATGCTATGTCCTAAAACATGACTGCAAGATAGATTTAGTTTCTTAATTCTTATTTTAGTCAGGTCTGAATTTTGCTTGAATGGTTAGTTCGAGTGTAGATATATATTTATTTTCTGAAGGAGTCTGGTCTCATTTCTTTAAACAAACTATTATTCTGAATAATATCTATCAGTAGTTATATGTTAGCTATTGCTACCAGATCTTATAGTAATGCTGAATTTCTGAAACCTCAAAATTAATTTGGAATGATAAATTTATCTGATTAAATTAAAAGACCTTGAATAAAGAATGTTATTTAAGCAAAAGACAGCAAAGATGGTTTTTGGCAAGGAAAAGAAGCATTTGTGAAAAGGTTTAGTTATCTGATGTCACAAGGTTATTAATAGACAATTAGTAAATGGGTTTAGGACAGTTTTATACTAACATAGCCTAGAAAAAAGATGGAAAAAATGCACTGTAGGATGAACCTTAATATTCAGTTTAGCTTAACTGCTGAGTTCATGAAGGGACAAGAGAGCTGAAAAGTTAATAAAAGGAATTTTTTTCCCATCAAAATGCAACCCATTTTGTCATTTTCATCTCTATCTGCTGTGTTGTGTTCACAGAAAAAAAAAAACGAGAATCAAGAGGCTACGCTTGGTATTGCAACCACATTTAATTACATTTTAAGAACTCCAGAATGCCCTTAACAGTTATCCTACGCCTTCAAAATTGCCTCATCATCATTCTTTTGCTACTTTACCTACAGCACGTATTTTCTTTCTGCCCCTTTGACATTATCCCTTCAAAGGCTTTTACATTATTGCCATCTGTTGTTTTCCCATAGCAGGACACTCATGGCATTTTATAGGTTCAGTTACTGCAGGGCTGGATCAGGCCTTTGCAGACCTGTGTATGAAATGATCTCTTTTATATTATCTATTCTTCCATCTCCCTCAAATCACTTCTTAAAGTATCTCCGTCCCTCCCCCAAACCTTTCAAATTTAATCTTAGTAAGGATTCACAAATTTCCTCATCACCTTGGGCATGTGCTGTCAGTCAGTTTTTAATGTACCTGACCTGTTTTGCTCGTGTGTGACCGACATTGTAAGTTACTTAGAGTAAGCTCTGTGTTCTCTTATTTGTTTGTACAATGCTAAGACACACTCACTACTCAGTGAATAATACAGTACATAATAAAATACTATTTATTTCATAACCACAGCTGTAAGCTCCCCCTTTGTGGGAGGGAAGAATATAAAAAGAAAATTTGATATTTGGGAAATTGCTGAATTTACAGCCTGAGGGAGGAAGAAACCATGTTTTACCAGGGGAAGTACTTCTTTTCCTCCTTGCACCACAGTTATACACAGTATTTTTCAATGGAATGCATTTGAACTTACTCTCCAGTCTCACACAGATGTTGAGGCAACAACCTTGCACACTCTTTCAAATTTATTTCTACTCACATTAAAAAATATTTTTTTTTCAGGCTGAGAAAGTTGGAGCTGTTCAGCCTGGAGAAGAGAAGGCTGCATGGAGACCTCATAGCAGCCTTCCAGTATCTGAAGGGGGCCTACAGGGGTGCTGGGCAGGGACTCTTCATTAGGGACTGTAGTGATAGGACAAGGGGTAACGGGTTAAAACTTAAACAGGGGAGGTTTAGATTGGATATAAGGGAAGAAATTCTTTACTGTTAGGGTGGTGAGGCACTGGAACAGGTTGCCCAGGGAGGCTGTGAATGCTCCATCCCTGGCAGTGTTCAAAGCCAGGTTGAACGGAGCCTTCGGTGATATGGTTTAGTGAGAGATGTTGTCATGGTTTGAGCATGTTTTGAGGGTGTTCTTGTTCAAGGTTTTTTCCAGCCAGGTGGAGGAGGGGAGTCCAGGAGGAAGGAGAGACAGGACACCTGACCCAGGCTAGGCAATGAGGTATTCCATACCATAGCACGTGATGCCCAGGATGCATACTGGGAGAGAGAGAGCTCTGGAGGAAAATGGAGGAGGGAGCACATGATGCTCGGCCAGGCAGGGTGGAGTGAGTTATGGGTCAGTGGTTGGTGTGATGTTGTATTCTTTTCACTTGCTGTTTACTGTATCATTATTATTTGTAGTAGTAAATGGCAGTAGGGGTATTGTGTTATGCCTTAGCAATTAAACCGTTCTTATCTCAATCCATGGGGGCTACATTCTTTGGATTCTCCTTCCTAACTGTCTGGGAGTTGGGGGACTTGGTTTAAACCATGACAAATGTCCCTGCCCATGGCAGGGGGGTTGGAACTCGATGATCTTAAGGTCCTTTCCAACCCTAACTATTCTATGATTCTATGATCTTAAGGTCCTTTGAAACCCTAACTATTCTATGATTCTATGATTCTAATTTGGCCTATTAGCATCAGAGCTGTACTAAAACCTTACAATTATCCCTGAAACTGGATGAATTAACATTATGTTTCATTATAACTTTACACTCAAACTCCATTTATTCAGCTTCAATATTTTCCCATCTCTGTTTCTTGAGAAGCCAGAAAACCTCTCATCAATATTATTAAAGACAATTTTATGTTAATGAAAAGATTTGTCCTTTACACAACTTCCAACCAAAATAACCCAGCATGTTGCTGGGCTATTCATTCTCTCATTCTAATCTTACATGAGAGATGTAAGATTTTGTCCAGTATTGATATGGTAACAATGCCCCCTTGGAATAGATTTTTTTCAAAGAAATTTTGACTTTAAAAGCAATACTTCACCACAGAGATTGCTTTTATGAAGTTTTTGGAACCAGGTTATTTTCTTTTTGCACAGGCATAACCAAGACATGTTAGTCTGTGGTCCGATTATTTACTCCAAAGTTAAATGATGCTCTACAGAATTGAAAGTCACCCTTATAGAATGAAATTCTGCCATGCTTCTAGAAGAGAAAATGATAGACCAGCACCTGGGGTAAATCAAGGAGGAGAAGAGCAGATGACTGCCCAGTGAATCATAGAATCATAGAATAGTTAGGATTGGAAATGACCTCAAGATCATCTAGTTCCAACCTCCCCACCATGGGCAGGGACACCTCACACTAACCATATCACCCAAGGCTTCATCCAGCCTGGTCTTGAACACCACCAGGGATGGAGCATTCACTATCTTCCTGGGCAACCCATTCCAGCACCTCACCACCCTAACAGTAAAGGATTTCTTCCTTATATCCACTCTAAGCCTCTGCAGTACTCCAAGTGAGGTCTCACGAGAGCAGAGTAGAGGGGCAGGATCACCTCCTTCGACCTGCTGGTCACGCTCCTTTTGATGCAGCCCAGAATACGGTTGGCTTTCTGGGCTGTGAGTGCACACTGCTGGCTCATGTTCATTTTCTCATTGACTAACACCCCCAAGTCCTTCTCTGCAGGACTACCATGAATTTCCTTTTTGCCCAACCTGTATCTGTGCCTGGGATTGCTCCCACCCAGGTGTAGGACCTTGCACTTGTCATGGTTAGACTTCATGAGGTTGGCATCAGCCCACCTCACAAGTGTGTCAAGGTCCCTCTGAATGGCATTCCTTCACTCTAGAGTATCAACAGAACCACACAGCTTGGTGTCATCAGCAGACTTGCTGAGGACACACTCAATTCCATTGTCCATGTCAGCGACAAAGATATTAAACAAGACCAGTTCCAACACCGATCCCTAAGGGACACCACTCGTTACTGGTCTCCAGCTGGACATTGAACCATTGACCACAACTATTTGCATGCGCCCATCCAGCCAGTTCTTTATCCACCGAGTGGTCCACCTATCAAATTGATGACACTCTAATTTAGAGACAAGGATGTTGTGTGGGACAGTGTCAAATGCTTTGCACAAGTCCAGGGAGATGACATCAACTGCTCCACCCCTGTCCATCACTTTTGTAGCCCCGTCATAGAAGACAACCAAATTGGTCAGGCAGGATTTCCCCTCAGTGAAGCCATTCTGGCTGTCACCAAGCACCTTGTTGTTTTTCATGTGCTCTAGCATGCCTTCCAAGAGAATCTGCTCCAAGATTTTGCCAGGCACAGAGATGAGACTGGCTGATCTGTAGTTCCCTGGGTCATCCATTTTCCCCTTTTTGAAAATGGGGGTTATATTTCCCTTTTTCCAGTCGTCAGGAACATCACCTGACTGCCATGATTTTTCAAATATGATGGCCAGTGGCTTAAGAACTTCATTTGCCAGCTCCTTCCGGACCCGCAGATGGATTTCATCAGGTCCCATGGACTTGTGTATGTTCAGGTTCTTAAGATGGTCTTGAACCAGATCCTCTCCTACAGTGGGCCCAAGGTCTAGGTTTTCACAGTCCCTGCATTTGCCTTCCAAGTCTTGGGTGCTGCAGTCAGTGCTTTTGCCAGTGAAGACCGAGGCAAAGAAGCCATTCAGAACCTCATCCTTCTCCAAATCCTGTGTAGCCACTTCTCCCAACAGCTTCCGGAGGGGGCCTACATTGTCCTTAGTGTGTTTTTCAGCCGCTACATACCTATAAAATCCCTTCCTGTTATCTTTAACATCCCTTTCCAAGTTTAGCTCCAATTGGGCCTTAGCTTTCCTAACTTGGTCCCTAACTACCCTGACAACATCCCTGTATTCATCCCAGGCCATCTGTCCTTGTTTCCACCTTTTATAAGCCTCTTTTTTCCTGTGAATTTTCCTCAGCAGCTCCTTATCTGCCGCGGAAAGGACTCAGTCAGAGACCAATATGATCAGACAAGAAGCCATTTATTGCAAAGCATTAACCCCTTATATACTATTGCTTACACACACCTACAGCAATCTGGCATATAATGATTGGATACTTGTCTTGAAGACCCTTAGTGACTAACATATAATTGGTTAAGCACAGGTGTGAGAACTTGACCTCGAACGCTTGCCAACAGTCCACAGTTCTCATAACTCAGTGAATTACAGCTTCTTCTTATCTTGCTTGTTTCGGCTTCCTCAGGCCTCCCATGGCCTTGCTGTATCCCTCGGAGTTATTCAGAGCTCATGTACCAAATATTCATTTTCCTGTGAGAACACTGTCTCCACATCTCCCCCTTTTTAATTTTATTAAAAGTTTTTGACAATTTATTGTCTGCTCTATCACTGCTTGACTTGTGTAACATAACAACCCACTACTTTAGGTAGGATTATTTCAGTAAGATTGGTCTGACTTGAAGTCACTTGAAGTCACCTTTATAAAATGTGGCATACCAGTGAATCCTACACACCATGTAACAGGATGGACTAATGGGGATTTAGCAGATGTGCTCAGTATACTTGTCCTTTACCCACGATCACAAATAATAGAACAGATATTACAAAGATTTCTGTCATTGCTGTTTCTTTATGTTGTTGAGTTTTGGGGCTCTGTATATTTCGCTGGCAGTCAGTATGGTCCTGTTGATAGCTGTACACAGCTGGGCCTGCCCTTTTCTCCTGGATAGCTCTCTGATAACTGCGGAGGCCATCCCTCACATCAAGGTCTGGCATGGCATGTGTCTCCACCGCTCTACGCCTGCTGGGTTGCAGCCAGCAGCGGAGCTAAAGGTTCTTCTTGGTGGCAGACACAGAGGCCAACCCAGTCTTGCCCTTGATTGTGGTAGCAGGCATTTGGTCAATCTCAGTTCTTGAACCTTGTTGTCAATGCAGAGTTTCACCTGCTTAACCCAGTAACAAGTCACTACTACAGCAAAGCACACACACAGATTTACATTAGCAGAGTAATATCAGAGAGTGCAGCAGCATGCTGAAGATGCCAATGACAATGAGGGACTAACCAAAGAAATTTCTTACAGTGGAGTTCTCCCACCCTCTTAATTTGTTCCATTACCTACTTTGTAACAGTACCATCATATTAGAATCTTTCTACCTTTTGCCTTAGCACCTTCTAGCAGCTGCTGCAAATTTGCATATCCTTACATCTCTTTTACAAGTGACAGTTCCATACAATACAAGGTATAGTTTCTTATTAGCAACTGGCTAGTAAATACAAGTGGTTTTATATGCAAAATCACAACCTCTAATAATAGCTACTTTACAAGCATGCATATTCAAGCGGTTACTTTTCAGTTGCCCCAAAGTGATGTTTTACAATCATTCATTTTTCTCTATCTTGTTCTGCTTGGGGTTTTCAAGGTCAGCTCCTGTAGCTGATGCATCAAGTTTTTCCATTCATCTGTCCAGCTCATGGCAAAGCTTGACAAACTTTGCAGGCAGCCACCGTGGACCTGTAGGTATTAGGACAGAAATATAGCCCTTCCTCCGGGTTATCAGTTCTTGAGAAGTAGACAGGTCACAGTGACTCCTTAAAGCAGAAGCATTCTAATGCAAAGGAGATGTGAAGCAGCTGCAGAAGTAAACTGTACAGTGTTAATAGTAAAGTTTGCTGTAGCATAGCATTCCCCCCTTTTTTTTTTTTTTTTTTTTTTTTTTTTTTTTTTTTTTTTTGATCAGACATGCATATTGTCTGGAAAACAAGCTTAAAGTAGTATACATCAAAACTACAGTTATTAATAACAGCTAGAGTGAGTTAATTATTTAGCATGAATAAAATTCTTACCCAATAAGCATAAAAACTATTACATGAACCCAACAACAAAACAAAACACTGTCTGCCCTCGTCACACACACACACACGCTTGGGATCCCACAAACACACTTCACCCCACTACAATATTCGAAACACAAAATCTATACAACCATTACTGCCTCTACACAGTCCCACATAGAGAGCATAGCACAAGGACCTTGTGAAGAGTATCAGGAAATTAGCTCCAAGAAGCATCATTGCAGTGTGAGGTGGCAGGCTCAACCTTAGCGGGCGTCCCCGCAGAGGCTCTGCCTCCCTCACATCGCATGAGGCTTGGGCTTTTATACTGACCAAAAAGCACACTCATTCCGACACAGGTGGCCAGCCTATGTTGGAAGAAGTGGTCAGCCATATCTATAAAGGTCTCCAAAGGTCACTGGAAACATGGATATACTTATATTCACTAACTTCTAGCTCATAAGCATAACAGACCGACTTCGTGTAAAAGGGTAACCTAACCCATAATCGTAATTTATATTTTAAACACTCATGAGAGACCCACAGTTCACAAGACCCATGTATTGGATAAATTACAGAATCACAGAATCCCAAGGGTTGGAAAGAACCTTGAAAATTCAGTCCAACCCCCCTGCAAGAGCAGGGTAACCCAGAGTACGTCACACAGGAACTTGTCCAGGCGGACCTTGAATATCTCCAACGTAGGAGACTCCACAACCCCCCTGGGCAACCTGTTCCAGTGCTCTGTCACTCTTACAGTAAAGAAGTTCAGAGTTCATCCAGTTAACTCATTCAGCTGTTAACAAGGGGGGTATCCTGGTTCTCCTTTGGTGCTGCTGGCTCTTTCCAGGGCTTCACCCACCGAGCTGGCACCCACCGCAGGCCAGAGTCTGTAATTACACACATATATCCTCGACCACTTAATTTTACTTCCACAGGACCCTTCCAAACACCAGTTTCCATGTCCTTGTATTGGACCAGGATACCCTGAGTCTTATTCATATAACCTGAGCCTAACGCCTGGCCATGTATTACAGCAGGAGGGTCATTAAAGTCTCCTGTTAGTCGCAAGAAATTCATAACATATACAGCTTTCTGTATTCTTGCTACCGGCGTAAGCCCTTCTTCCCCCTTTTTTTGTTTTTCCAATAACTGTTTCAGTGTTTGATGTGTACGTTCAATGATAGCTTGTCCTGTAGGAGAATGAGGAATACCAGTAACATGAGAAACGCCCCAATTGCTCAAAAATTTAGAAAGTGTTGAAGAAGAATAGCTAGGTGCATTGTCTGTTTTGAGCTGTAAAGGTACTCCCATAGCTGCAAAGCAGCCACGTAGATGCGTAATTACATGGCGTGCTGTTTCGCCAGCCAGGGGAGTGGCCCACACGAAGTGAGAAAAGGTGTCAATAGTGACATGGACACACTTCAATTTTCCAAAAGAAGTCACATGGGTCACATCCATTTGCCAAAGCTGAAGAGGTTGAAGGCCTCGAGGATTAACCCCAAGGCCTATGCCCACTGCTTGACCCTGACAGTCAGGACAAGACTGTACAATACCTCGGGCATCTGTCAAGGACAGGCCGAACTGTCGAACCAACATTTTTGCCGATTGGTGGAAGAAGGCATGAGATGTCCGGGCTTGTTGAAAAATATCTACTGGTGGCCCTGCCCATGCCGGAGCAACTAATTTATCTGCCTTATCATTCCCGTCGCAAAGGCTTCCGGAAAGGCCCGAGTGGCTGCGAATATGCATAATAAAATATTCACATTTACGACTATTTACAAGATGTAACAGAGTTTTCAATAGGGTCCACAATCTGCGGTTAGTAACCTCTTGTAAAATTGCCCTTTCTAGACGCTGAACAATTCCTACAACATATAAGGAGTCACAGACGATATTAAGTGGTGTATCAGGCCATCGTTGGAACACCGCAACGACGGCAGTTAGTTCCAACGTTTGTAGTGAATCGGTGGATTGGCCCGGTATTTTCTGTTCCTTCCAACCATCCTCTGCTTGCCAAACATATCCAGCCATGTGATTGTTTTTGCTAGCATCTGTAAACACAGTTATACCTGAAACAGGCTTGCTGGTATAAAAGGTAGCATCTGCATATCGGTTGTTCTTTAGTACTGTGAACAATTTATGAGGTGGAAAATGTACACTAATTTGGCCAAAGAAATCAATTAAGGCAATTTGAAAGGCAGTGCAAGATTGCCGTGCCCAATCCAACCATATTTTGGTAAGAGGTAAACAAAGTTGTGATGGATCACTGCCTAGGATTTCCCGGCAACGTGCACGGCCTCGCGTGATTAAAAGGGCAAATGCTTCCAATCGCGTAGTGACAGTAGTGCGCAAACGATAAGGTAAAAAGATCCACTCTAATATACACAAGGGATCAGTCTTCTGCAAGTTCCATTGTGCTAACAGGCTAAATGGATGATATTCATTGTTTATAACAAATAAGGTTATAGGCAAATCTGGATTCCATCGAGAGGCATAAGTATTATATACCTTGGCCATGATACGGGCCAATGCCTCCTGCTGGATTTTTGATAGAGCTCTTTTATCCTCTGCATGCGGCTTGCCCTTCAATAGGGGCATCAGTTCAGCCAAATCATCATTAGTAATGCCACATAAGGGACGGATCCACTGAATATCACCCATCAATTTCTGAACATCAGATAAGGTTCTTATATCTGAGGTAATTTCAATCTTTTGGGGCCTGACTTCAGTTCCGGAAATAATCCACCCCAAATATCTCCATGGGGCTTCGCGCTGGATTTTCTCAGATGCAATGACCAAACCTGCTTTTGCCAACTCTGATTGTAATAGTCCAAGTAGGTGGTCCTTATTTAAATCCTGTCCTGCAATCAGAATATCATCCATATAGTGGTAAATTAAACAGTGCTGTAAGTATTGACGGATCGGCTGTAATGCCCAGGAAACATAAAGCTGACAAATAGTAGGAGAATTTTTCATACCCTGAGGCAGCACAACCCATTCATATCTTTTTAGTGGTTCTCCTTTGTTAATTGCTGGGACAGAGAAAGCAAATTTTTCCCGATCACTCGGATGCAGGGGAATTGTGAAAAAACAGTCTTTTAGATCAATTATTATTAAATCCCATCCTTCGGGTATCATAGTGGGACTAGGTAAACCAGCTTGCAAGGCACCCATGTCTTGCATGACGGCATTTATAGCCCGCAAGTCATGTAACAATCGCCATTTCCCGCTTTTCTTGGGGATGGTAAATATAGGAGTATTCCATGGGCTGGTGGAAGGCACAATATGGCCTGCTTCTAATTGTTCAGCGACCAATTCATGAATATGGGACAGCTTTTCTTTTGTCAGCGGCCATTGATCAACCCATACAGGTGTTTCAGTAAGCCATCGTAATTTGTAGGTTGGCTGTCCATCAATGGCCGCCATTAAAAATTTTTTGTAGTCAATCTCATTCCCATTTGACTAAGAGCATCCCGTCCGAGCAATGCAATTGGAGAGTGCATGACATATGGTCTGATGCGTGTATGACTGCCATCAGATAGAAAGACATCTACCAATTCTGTACTAATTTTTGTCGATTGCATTCCTCCAATTCCCACAACTCCTGTGGCAACGGCTTGTAGGGGCCAAGCTTTTGGCCACTGACAATATGGTATGATAGTAACATCAGCCCCCGTGTCGATTAGCATAGGCAGTTTAATTATTTGATTATTATGGCCCCGTATAGAGACTTGGTCCTCGGGTTTGTGCTTTGCAATATCCAACGCAAACAAAATGTGTGGGATTCCTGTGGAACCCCATGCCTGATTTCCTCTGATTTTTTGCCCCATCTGGGGAACTTTTGCTTCAAATGGAACTAATTGAGCTATTTTAGAATCCTTGGGGATGTGTACTGGGGGTGCATGTGTCTGCACCATGATCCCAATATTTCCAGTATAATCAGCATCAATTACGCCTGGTAATACAAAGACTCCTGCCCTGGATGTTGATGAGCGTCCTAATAGCAAAGCACATAACCCATGACCAAGGGGCCCACTTAATGTGGATGGAATGCAATGGACAGAAGTATCAATAATGGTAAAATCTATTGCTGTTGCGACATCCACTCCGGCACTCCCTGCTGTGGCGGAGGGGACGCAGTCCAGACACCCTGATTTTGTGTCATCGCGCGGGGTGGTGTCGCGCTCACCACCAAGTTTCCCAACAGGGTTCCATCTTTCTTAAACTTAGAATGACATGCTGCTGCTGTGTGACCACGTCTGTCACATCTAGCACAAATGGTTGAGCTGCTGCCCTGGGGGGGGCGACATTTCTTTGCAGTGCATTGTTTTTTAAGATGTCCCAGCCGTCCACAATTATGACATTTTACACCCTTCATGCCCCCTCGATCATCCTGACCTTGTTGTAGAAGAGGTCTGACAGCAGTGGCAAAGGCATGTGCCATATATTCTGCCTTTTCCTCTGTTGTGCCCACCTTAGAGCATGCATCCATCATTTCTTGTAATCCAGCAGATTTTGGCAAAGCCTGTAAAATACGCTTACAAATCGGGTTAGCATTTTCCATAGCTAAAGACATAAGCACAGACTCTTTAGCATTAGATGCCAAATCAATATTTTTTCCAATAGCATCTGTTAATCTATCAATAAATTGCATGTAAGGCTCAGTAGCTCCCTGTTTTACCGATGTATAAGAGGGATTAGGTTTTCCTGCCTCTGGCACAGCTTTTAAGGCAGCTAATGCCAATTGCTGTGCTTGCCGTAAAACCTCAACCCTCATATGAGCCTGTACTGTATCAGGATGAAATTGGCCCCTCCCTAGTAACATGTCAGATGTGACACCATGTAAAGGGTCAGTGGGATTGAGAACTAAGTTGTCATCAGCAGCTCTTTCAGCTAACTCTTCAAACCCACTCTTAAAGTGTAAGACCTGGGAGGGGGTTAATAAAATTGCAGCTATTCGATAACAATCACTAGGAGTTAACAGCATACTAGAAAATAAGGCAGTTAGCATCTGTTGAGTATATGAGGAAGACAACCCATATTGAGCAATTGCTCCTTTTAGTTCTTTCATAGCCTTCCAATCCATAGGAGTCCAGAGAGGTTGCCCTTGGGCATTCATAGTAACTGGAAATGCAGAGGGGACATTAATCGGTAAAACAGTGCCATCTATAATTGCATCTTGAATAAGACCACGCCATCTCAGGGCACTGGGAGCAGCTTCCTGAGAGAGTGCCGGAGTTGGTGGTAGCGGCACCTCACAAGGGTTAACTTCTGTGGATTGCTTGAGAGCTTGCTCCTTATCTTTAGACCCCAGCTCCTCCAGACGGTCTCGTAAATCTTGTAGCTTTTGATCTAACAGCTTTGACCAGCGGTGCCATTCCTGGCTAATTTGCGGCTCCAACGGGAGCGCTGCAAGTGCTGGTGTCAAAGGCGAAGGGGGGTGTTGTAAAGTGGGAGTTTTATTATCCTCCTCAAAAGGTTCTCTCTCCCCGTCCGTAGGGGGTGGGGGATGGGGGTAGGGGGCCGGGGGAGAGGTATTTTCTGCCTCTGGGGCAGTAGCATCACGAAAAGGATTAGCCATAGGTGGTCGTGGTCGCGCACCCTCCCTCTCCCAAGCCCCCTCATCGCGTATTGCGGGGTAGGAGGGGGGCACTGGGTCCTCAAACATCCGTACTTTCTGACGCACGGGCTTTCGAGCTGGAGCCGCCTCGCCCGAAACCAACACTCCGGCTGCTACTGGCGCGCCAGCAGCAGCCGGCTGTTGCTCAGGCGAGTCCGAAAACATCGGAAAGGCAGACATGAATATTTCCTTCTCAGCTTTCATAGTAGTTAATGTGTCTTTTAATAGTCGCCACAGTGTGGCAAGGGGCTTTGCCTCCTTTGACCCTTGGGAAATATCATCCCATAAACACAGCCCAACTTTCTCCCAAGTCTCAATCTTAAAAGCTTCACCAAGTTCCACAATTAGCTTTTTCTCTTTACACCAGAGTAAAAGCCTTTTCAGAGTTTCATTATCATACTTTATCCCTCTCTCGGAGAGGATATGTTGGAAGAGCTTAAGCATTATTTCATCCTCTTTACTTAACTGGTTTCCCATCCTTAAGCTCCCTTCCAACCGTCCGGCTGCTTACCTTATTTGCACTGCGCAGTGTCTTCCGGGCTCACAAGGCTCCGATCCGAGGATTCCCTCCTCCGAGGCTTCTGCCTCCCGATCTTGGTCCAGCCAGATCGATTCCAGCCGATTTCTTCACGGCCCAGCGATTCACACCCTCTTCCTTTTCAATGTGAACTTATAGAGGGTCCCTGTTCGGGCGCCATTTGCCGCGGAAAGGACTCAGTCAGAGACCAATATGATCAGACAAGAAGCCATTTATTGCAAAGCATTAACCCCTTATATACTATTGCTTACACACACCTACAGCAATCTGGCATATAATGATTGGATACTTGTCTTGAAGACCCTTAGTGACTAACATATAATTGGTTAAGCACAGGTGTGAGAACTTGACCTCGAACGCTTGCCAACAGTCCACAGTTCTCATAACTCAGTGAATTACAGCTTCTTCTTATCTTGCTTGTTTCGGCTTCCTCAGGCCTCCCATGGCCTTGCTGTATCCCTCGGAGTTATTCAGAGCTCATGTACCAAATATTCATTTTCCTGTGAGAACACTGTCTCCACACTTATCCATCCAAGGAAGTCTCCTGGCCCTCCTGCTGTACTTCCTTCTAGTTGGGATCCAACACTCCTGAGCTTGTAGCAGGTGATCCTTGAAAATTAACCAAGAGTCTTGTGCCCTCCTGCCCTCTAGGGCTATATCCCATGGAACCTTGCTAAGCAGGTTCCTGAAGAGCCCAAAGTCTGCTCTCTTGAAGTCCAGGGCAGTGAGCTTACTGCACACTCTTCTCACTGTCTTGAGGACCTCAAATTCAACCATCTTGTGATCACTGCATCCAAGACTTCCCTGGAGCATCACATTTCCAACGAGCCCTTCCCTGTTGGTGAGCATGAGGTCAAGCAGGGCACCTCTCCTTGTCGGCTCCTTTATTGCTTGCAGAAGGAAGTTGTCTTCTACACAATCGAGAAACCTCCTGGATTGCTTGTGCCGGGCCGTACCATCGCCCCAACAGATGTCAGGGTGGTTGAAGTCCCCCATGAGAACAAGGGCCTGTGAGTGTGAGGCTTCTCCTATTTGTCTCTAGAGTTCTTCATCCACAGGTTCCTCTTGATCCAGCAGTCTGTAACATATCCCCACAGTAATGTGTCCCGTCACTGATTTCCCCTTAACCCTGACCCACAAACTTTCTGTTAACTGATCACCTGTCCCCAGACAGAGTTCCATACTCTCCAGCCTATCCCTAACATAAAGGTCAACTCCCCCTCCCCTCCTACCGGGCCTGCCTTTTCTAAAAAGTCTATAAGCTTCCATTCCAACACTCCAGTCAAAGGAGCCATCCCACCATGTTTTGGTGATGCCTATTGTATCATAGCCCCATAGATGTGCCCACATCTCTAATTCCTCTTGTTTATTCCCCATGCTACGGGCATTTGTATAGATGCATCTGATCTGAGCTCCAAATGAAGCCGACTCAGTGGCTGGAGCGGCTAGAATATTACTACATTTCTCAGAGTATTTATTATAGGTGCTGGCAACTGACTGGGTGTGTTGGGATGGAATGATGCTCCCCTCCCCAAGATTATCAGCTCTGGACTAAAGATAGAAAGGCAACTCACCTCTGCACAGGAAAGACAAGGACCTGTTGGAGTGGTTGCAAAGCAGGGCCACAGGAAATTATCAGAGGGATGGAGCACCTCTCCTATGGGGAAAGGCTAAGAGAGTTGGTGTTGTTCAGCCTGGAGAAGAGAAGCCTCCTGGGAGACTTTATTGTGGCCTTTCATTACTTAAAGAGGGCTTATAAGAAAGATGGGGACACACTTTTTAAACAGGACTTGTTGATAGGACAAGGGGTAATGGTTTTAAACTAAAATAGGGTAGATGCAGACAGATATAATAAAGAGTTTTTTTATGATGAGGGATGGTGAAAAGCTTGAATAGGTTGCCCAGAGAAGTGATAGCTTCCACATTCCTGGAAACATTCAAGGTCAGGCTGGATGAAGCTCTGAGCAACCTGATAGCTGAAGATGTGCCTGCTCATGGCATGGGGGTTGGACTAGGTGACCTTTAAAGGTCTCTTGAAACTCAGACTGTGGTTCTACAATTCTGCACCTAAGGCTGTTGCATATTTACCATACTGTTCTTTTTCTGACTTTTTGAACATTCCTCCTGTATCATTCTGAGATTCTAAACTGATTTCTGGAATACAAGAGTTCCCAAGGGTGAAAAATATGCAATAGTTAAAAAGAGTGCTGCCAAGCCAAAGTGTTCACGTGAAAAGAGGTTTAGGAGCACAGAATTGGGTAGGTGTAAGTTCACTTTCCGCATTCCAAAAATCACAGTCCCAAACCCACCTGAGAAAAGGACTAGAGACTAACCAAAAGCTTGTTAACACAATCAAATTACAGAGGCTTGAACATCCCATAGTTTGCTTATTAGGGCAGTTTTCTGAAAGCAGAATATCATGAATACCTCTTTCCTTGGATTTGAAAGTTCCATCTTGAATTCTACTCCAAAGACATGAGAACTAAAATGCTTCAGGATACCTAAGTGCTTATATCCTGTACTTGATGCTTTGCCAAGTTCTTGTGTGAATATAATTATAAAAAACCCTTAGCTGTCCTGTGCCCATAAGAAAATTTCTTGTCCAAAAGAAAAATAAAACTTTTACAAATTTTATTCTATTTAATTTTAGATAGCATTAACCTGTACATGAAATCAGAATCTTCACTGTGAGCTCAATGACACTCCAATCTTTACAACTCTTGCACTTCCACCATTCCCTGTGTCTTTTGAATGCTGGCCAATATTTTTTTCTGAAGATATTGTTATTCTAGTTCATTCTCTTCAAGTTTCCTTTTCAATTCTACCTGCAAGTGGTAGATTAGGAAAGATAACAAGAAACACTTTTGGAAGTTTTGGCTTCCTATCACCTTGTAATGAGGCTTACTTGGTCCTGAAATTATATCTCTTCTGGTATGACATGATCCCAAACTAATGCTTAATTACAAACTATGCATTTTTTATTCATTAAATTTAGGCTGAATATTTCCAAAGAGTGAGGAACATTGAAGACGTATTTTCAAGTCTCTAACCCCTTTGGTTGTTTTCTGTATACAAAAATGCCAGAAAAAAAAAATATATATATATTTCCATATATCTCATTGCAACCTAAGAAAGTCTACTTGAGGAAGTCTTTTCCAAGAAGTCTTTTTCTTCAAGTCTTCTTGAAGAAGACTTTCTTGGGTTTCTTCACCCCTTGCAGCGTTCAAGGCCAAGATGGACATGGCCTTGAGCAACCTGGTCTAGTGTGAGGCGTCCCTGCCAATGTCAGGGGGGTTAGAACTAAGTGATCTTAAGGTCCTTTCCAACCCTAACTATTCTATGAACCTATGACCATTTATCTGCATCGTGAAAATAGATCATTAACTCCATCTCAAAGAGTTATTATTTTACTGGACATCATTGTACTCTATTCTCCCTGTTTATCATCTATTTAGAAGCATTGTCAGCATGGTTCATCTCATACCCATTCTATTCAGAAGTGATAGAAACTTGAACTCTGTAAATCATTTCAGCCCATAAAAATGAGAGGCTGATGATAGGCAGGCATACAGCAAACATCACTGCATAAGCTTTTTGTCATATCCCTTGTCATATTTGTCACATTCATGGCAACTCAGTACATGTGCTGTCTTTAAGCCTAAGTATGTACGATATGTCAGAATCTGAAGTTCAATCACAGGATTGTGTCTTTCCCTTTTCCTGTATATTCTCTGTCACTACAATATCACTAAAATCAGAAGACTCACAGATTTTTGTATGGTACATTAGGTAGAAAAAAAATTTTTTAACTGCTTCCTCTGCATAATTTTGATGTCTGCATCAAATGACATGTTATTTAAAAAATCTTTGTGACTATGCTAGCTAATTTATATTGAGGTTGCTACTGTACATCTTCATTTTATGAAGATTGGCTGGCAAAAATATCTTATTCTTTGCACTTGCTCTGATTTTCCTCTCTAGCATTCAAGATACGGGGAATTATCTAGGTAGTCTATATTTTAAAAGAATAGGTCTGTGTTTTGGGAAGTCTTTTTCTAGAGATTCCATAAGTTGAGTTTAAACATCAAAATCTGTTCTAGCTGTGAATGCCTTCGCCTTACCAACTGCTGCAGAGCAAAGAGCGAAACCACGTTTTAATTTGCTGCTGTTATGATTCCAGGAACATTTCCTTCATGAAGTATAGCATTAAGACACATTACCTGTACTGCTATAGTGACATAATTCCGTGCTTTAATGACATTATATAGGAAAAAGGAAACTATCTCTTCATAAAGTTTCAGAAAATTGGAGGCTGTTCAAGACTTCATCATATTACAAGTAAAAATTTGTACATGCATGACAAACCCCAGATCAAGGCAGACAATATAATTAGACATTTTGAAACTTTCTAATTGAAAATTATAGGGAAGTGACAAAAGTCATACATTAAACTCCAGCATATTAATTACACCCTTTTCCCAAAAACATATTCTGAAAGACAGTTACCCAATTAACATATTTTAAGTTAATAATAAAAAAGTTAATACATACTTATAAACAGTGTTGTTATTTGCTTTTTCATTATGAATTGGAGTCTATAAATTAATATATTTATATATTTGTATACTGTATTTGCATTCACCATATTATTTATTAATATTTTGCTATTTAATTATATAACTAAACCAAAAGGAAATAAACATATCCAATTGTTTATTCAGATTGAGTACTGAACTGCCAGAAAAGTCTGTAGGAAAGTTTGGACATGTATCTATGGTATAATGAGAGTCTAATTCAACTATTTCTCCTTAATTTATTGCATTTAGTTTGGGTGTCTGTAAAAATCTAAAGGCTTAAAACAAAACAAAAATTTTTCTTTCAGATATAGATGTCTTTAGCTAATAGCAGGTCCCTGATCTGTTACCCTGTTTTTAGTGGCAAGGTAAGGCATAACAAGGGAGATCCTAAAAAATATATTTCTTGCTAAAAAGAAAACCAGCCTGATTTGTACCTGTGAAATGTTCAATTTTTCACATAGCATATTTCTCTTGTATACTAGGAGAAAAAGCAAGAAAATTAATTAGATAGATTAAAAGCAAAAAAGTTGAAAGAGAAGAAAGAGATGAAGTTATTTCTACTTTGTGCAATAGTCCATTGCTTAGTACACGCATCTAGAGTAGGAGTAAATTGTTTCAGAAGACGCAAATGTGTATTTTTGACTTCTCAAAAAAAATTGTAGTTTTGTAATTCAAAGGCAGGATTTAATTCAACTGCCCCCTTTCCGTCCTATTGATGTCATTGTTCTATTTTATATAAAATGTTTACATAGTCATTAAATTAGTAAAGTATTTTCTTTTTGTTACTAGATCAAGTGTCCATCTGGGAGATTAAACAAATGGATTACCATCTGTCACTCAACCAGACAGACTCAGAAAATATTGGTGTTTGAGGTACAGTCTGGGTAGGTGTAAGGCTTGTGTATTTATGTACATACTGTCTGGGAAGGAAAATAGATGTGTTTCTCTGCTGAGCAACTTAACTGAGGCATGGCATGAAGGTGGAGCCTCTTTTTACTGCTGATTTTAAGATCTTCCCTCTTCATTCATCCTGAAAGGTGGATAATTCACCAACACTTTTGTAGTCTCAAAAAACCTTAGATTTTTTTTTCGAGTGCTTATGTGGACTCAGTTCATAGAATCATAGAATAGTTTGGGATGGAAGAGACTTTCGAAGGTCATACAGTTCAAACCCACTGCAATATATATAGTTATATATATATATACTTGTCTATATATGTTTTTCATATATATAGTTATTAGTGTATGTCATATGCCCACTGAAAGATAATCTGTTGCATGAATATATTAATATACAAAAGCTCACCAAGAGAGAACTGAGAAGGATGAGTAAGGAAAATACACCTTTTCACAGACCCTGAGAGTTGTAAAAACCTAATGTCAGCTGAGAGAAAAAGTGCAAATACATAAGAATTGACTTGGTATGTGATGTTTTTGGTTACAGATTTTCCATGATTCACCAAAACCTATTGCATAAAAATGCAATTGGCCATGTTGTGGATAAGGGTAAATGATATACAAGATACAGTACCCCAAGGCCTCACTGTTGGTGCGTTTACTGAAACATTTTGAAGCATGATAGGCAAAGCTGAACTAACTACGATTTTGCAAGCTGAAAGGAATCAGCAAAACTTGGTGATATAACTTAAGCATATGTTATAAAAGCCTGCCAGAGACACTGGGTGCCACTATGGACCAAACATTATGCCACTGCTCTCTGGACTCATGAGAGGAAAACTAGTGTAAATATGTTTACTGGAGTATGAAATCTACCATGGCCCTGATGAAACACAAAAGGCTTAGTATCTACAGGTTGGGATAAGGGGAGTGAGAGGTGCTTCTCAGAAATTAAAAGGAAGGTGAAACTAGGCCATAACCATAGCAGTTTGCAGCACAAACAGCTTTCTGTCTTTGAGGGGAGTGTGAACACAGAAGAGCTGATATATTCATCTCTAAAACTATCTGCACGGATCCTGCCAAAAAAGGAGTGTTTGAGAGAAGGAAATATGGAAAGAAAATTGTTCAAGACTGTGGCGGTCCCTGGCTGCTACCACAGTTCATCAAACTTTCCAAGTAGCTAGAAGAGAAGGTATCTTTGATATGGTTCTGATTTATGCCAGTTTGGGGGGGGGGGGGGGGGGGGCGAGGGGGAGAAATGGCCCATGGATGCACAGCTAGAGGAATGAAGAATTACCACTTTTTCAGCATCAGACCTGCCAGACATCTAGTAGAATGCCTGAAGAATACAGATACATAGATATATAGGTAAGGAAGGTTTGAGTGCAGAAGGCTCCCTGCCACATGGCCTAAAGAAGAAAAGAAAATACAGGTAGTAAATCTGCATCAAGGAAATATAGGCCCTTGAAACCAAGAAAAATATTTTTAGGAGATAGTGGGCTAAAAGTTCCTGTAGTAAAAATGGTATAAGTAAATAAAATAAACAAAAATAGTGTAAGTAAAAAGTTCCTGTAGAAAAACCAGTGTAAATAAATTATACCCTGTACAGTTATCAGTTGTCAGAGACTAGTTACAGAGCTTTATTGTTAGTCTTTGATAATAAGTATTTTCTTTCCAAGGTATCAGTCTAGATAAAAACAACAATATCTGAAAGTTTTTTTCTACTTGAGAGGCAATTCTTTTAGAAATAGATAGATGGAGGGGTAACACAGGTGTCTTATACCTTCATAAGATCATATTTAGTGCCAACATTATTCTGAGAGAGCACAGACAGTAAAAGTATTCCAGCTCTTGATTCACAGTTGTTGAAACGGGAATAGGAGACAGATATCAGTATTTGAACTGAAAGCATCTCCAAACAAATATTTTTTCCTTCAGATTTTTAGAACTATTAATATCACATCATTAAACACAACTAAGTTTCACAAATGATTAATAATGAAGGGATGGAATAGCATTAAGTGAACTGATGTTTAGTGACAAACTTATTGTTCCTTTGGGACTTATCTTGCCAATTGTTATTAATATTTCATCACTGCTATTTAGCAATGAAAGAGCAGAAAATGGATTAGAACTCCTGTCCAAAATAAAGTTAAGCTGATTTTGAAAAACTGTTGGAAAACAGAAAATAAGTAAATCCAGTATTAATTCCCACAGAAGAACTGCCAAAGGCATACTTCAAATTCTCAAATACAGGTAGAAAATACACTGGAAAATATACATTTGCAGCTTTGGCAATATTAATTATTTTAATATAAAACAATATCTTCAGGCTTTCTTCTTATCTACTCTTCTGCAGCAGCTACTACAGTATCCAACAAGAAGGAAAACTCTCTGATTTTCTAACTTCCATCAATTTTAATGTTTACTCTTATTATTGTGTCAATTGGACCTTTCTGTCAATGCTCAAAGTTGGCTTTCACACTCTTGTTCACAAATCTCCAAGTGAAAGCATTGTGCTGTTCAAAACCTTTTAGATCTACTCTCATTGGCTTCAACACTGAGCTTCAGTATTCCAAGGACATGTCGTGGTAGACAACTATATCTCTAATACCACATCACAGTTTGTTATAGTTCTTGACATTTTCTGCTCCAGAGACAATGCAGATTAGATTAATGGAGTCACTGAAAGTGAAGGTTGGCAGAAACTGCCACAAGTTATGGAAGAAAAACCATGTATATTGTATGTATTAAGGAATCAGATGTTTTTTACGCAAGAATCTCTGCCAAGCTAAAAGGCAGGTTAAGTGTCAGAAAAAACTATAATCTAAAATTTTTAATATTGTTGCTGTTATCTTCAAAGTGTTGTAAGACTATCAATGGTCTCCCTTCAATTTATCTATATGAAAATGGGTTGGTTAGGAATACTGAGAAAGCAACAGAACAAGAACAAATATCATGGTACCTAGCTGCAAAGGAATGTCAGTTAAGGATGAAAGGTAACTCATGTCTGTTACCCATGAAAACTTTTAATGCAGCAATGATATTAAGGAAGCTTTATCCTGTGAAACTAGTTTCTGCATCACACAGTTTTATGAAGACCCACTGTGACAATGACTATCATGAATATTCTGCCTCTGGGTGCTTGCAGTTGAAGGCTCTCTGAACACCTCAGGAGTTCAGAGGATGCAGTCCCCCAGGCTGCGTGGGCTTAGTGACTGCTCCCTACCTATCACTACAAAATATTCAGACTTCATCAGGCATTAACCTTAGATATCATGCAATAGTATCACATCAAATGCACTTCCTCACACTTCTCAGCATTTCCTGCTGATTGTCAGTTAATACTCCTGTTAAATGTGATTCCATAGTTTTCTTTCATCCATTTGTAGCAATAGAACTAGTAGTTCTCTTCTTGGATTTTCCTTTTTTTTCTGATATGTGTTTCAAATTGTCTCTTGCCCAGACTTAAGCCAGCAATGAAGGATGCATGCTACTTACTGCATAAGACTGCCAAAACCTGGGTCCATGTACAAGCAATCACAAGAAGCAGTCATTTCTGAAGAAAAATGCAAAGATCTTTAGTAAGCAGCTTACTTTTCTGTCTGCCAATTGTTTAGGAGTCTGATAGAGTAGGCACCCACCCCTTCTACTCCTAGTAAGGTCTGAATTTATTTCTGGAGCTGTAGCAGCATTTCAGGCTCCCTATATCAAATTGCAAAAAGAGGAAATGAGATTATGAAAAACAAAATTCTATACTGTCTCAGGCCTAGATCAACATAACAGAGAGGTCAGGCTTCCAAGTTTCAAAGGAGATGGCTCATTCCTTGGAGGTGACCACATTGTCTGAACTCACTACTTCAGAGGCATGCATTGAAGAGGCATTTCCTCGTGTCATGGGTTCAGCAGTAGCTCATGCTCTGCCAGGGAGGAGGGAGAGGTAGGGCGCCTGGTCTGGGCTAGTTGCGGAGGTATTCCATACAACAGCACGTCCTGCTCGGGGAGGGGACTGGAAGCTGGCCGGAAGGGAAGGGGTTAACACGCCGGGCTGGGCTTGGAGAGGGAACTGTAAGCTGGCCGGGAGGGGAGGGGTGAGCTCTCTCTTCCGGGCTGGCCTCGTGTCGGCGGGTGGTATGGTATTCTCTCTCCCTGTTTATTTCCTCTAACATTGATTCGTTAGTGGTAGCAGTAGTGATTTGTGTTATACCTTAATTGCTGGACTGATTTTACCTCAATCCGTGGGAGTTGTATTCTTCTGGCTCTCCTTCCCATCCCTCCGGGAGTGGGAAGGTGAGGGGGGGAGGGGAAACAAAGGGGGAACTGTGCAGATTTAGTTTAAACCACGACACCTGGAGACCCCAGTGTCGATAGCTATGTCACAAGAACACAGTCCTTACCTTTTTCCTGAATTGCAAAGGTAAAAGCATTTCTTCCTTAGCAGATCACGTATGTGTCAAGAAATGCGTAGCAGTTTGTCATGTTTCTCATCTGCGCCATCAGAAATGTATTTCAGAGAAACATAGAAAATATTACTGTAAATGTTGTAGTGATACAAAGATGTAACAAGGTCATCATACTAGTGAAAATTAAAAAACTATAAATAAAAATGAAGGAAAAATATATGCATTTACTTTCATCTAGAAAAACCCCAACAGCTAGTTTTAATAGTGGTCTCAGAGAAAACAAAAAAGCAGTAGGGAAAGGCAACGATCACATTGAGCTACATACTTGAAAGTCTGAAGACTGAGAGTACACTATTTCAAATCTTGTTGCATCATTAGTAAGAAACAATAATTAGTTTCCCTCATACGACTGATTTTCTTGAGTCAGAAACAAATAAGCCATTTCCATTATATAAAATGGGTTAGGTAATGGGGCACCTATTGGTGAATATTGGTGCTAAAAATGCATTCAAATAGTTCTGTGGCAAAGTTTTTCTCTCTATTGCCTATAAATGCATAGTGACATCTATCATATTTCCTCTGGAACTGCAGTAAAAATGGCTGAGAATATAAAACTTTTAGTGTGTGTCATAATATTATTTATTCTTTTGCCTTACTTTGGTGCTATCTGGATGTCTCATATTCAGAAAATTTGAACACCCAATAGTCTTCTCAGCTTACTCAACCCTGGAGTACATCCCTGAAGACATATTGTCAATGCTATCCGTAGGAAGCAGAATGTCTTCTAACAGTGGTTTACGATATGCAGATAATCAGCACTTAGGGACATGTCTTAGTGGTAGACTTAGTAGTGTTAGATTTACAGGTGGAATCAATGATCTTAAAGGTCTTTTCCAACGTAAATGATTATATAAATTTATGATTGTACAATTCTATGAATTGTGGTTATCTACAAATAAAATATGACTAAACAAAAAAGACAACTATAAAAGTGGAGAAAACCAAGATTTGATTTTCTGTTTCTTTTCTCTTTTTCTGCTCTTCCTTATAACTTTCTTTCTAACATTCCTTATCTTTTCCTCATTTTTCTTTGATATCCTTTTCTTTCACCTTGAAGTTTTTAATTTCTTAAATAAGTTATTTCTTTGCTGGGTAATGGAAGTGGTATGACTTTTGTCAGAATCATTATATATAATTAATATAATTAAATGTACTGACATGTCATATATATTGTTGAACTAAATAACAATTAGTAGCTGGAGGAAAGCTTTGAAAACCATCTCATATGAAAAGTTTGTAGGATTATTTCTTTTAAGGGTTTTTCATGAACCATAAGTTACTTTTAGTGCAAGGTTATAGAGTTAATGGTACAATTAAGTCATTAAGCCATGGAGTAGAATGTGAAATGTCTCTCTCAAATTTTATTAGAGAACATACATAACAGGCTGTATCTGCAGTGCTGCTGATTTTACTTTGTTCTTTCATTCAGCATTAGTAACAAAAATATCTCTCTGCTTTCTTCATTCCATGTATGTACCTTTGCCTCAAAATTACTTAGAGTTGTTTTTAAAGCACAGCTTTTCGGTTCTTTGAAAGCTCTTTTTTTTCTTTTAAATTTCATTTTGCTAGTGCACACATAAATGAAAACTGAGCATTTTATATTTTGACTTCTTAGCTGACATTGCTGTCCAATAAGTAGACATTCTCAGTAACATCAAAGAATACAGAGTGTCAAATTCAGAAATGCAAATATTATGCTGTATCATGGATTTCCTTGTATTCTTGAGTTGCTTGTACAGTACAGTAATGTAATGCTATTGTATTGTATGGACTCCCTTAACCCTGCCCTCCCTTAATATGTGTCTGACACTGGTGTTATGCTTTATATACAAAAACATCATAAGGAAGTAAAAGTTAAATTAAATGGGGGATATATACGGTTTATGCTTGTAATGGTTTAAACCCAGTCAGCCATAAATCATGCAGTCTCTCTCTCTCACACACCCACACCCCCTTCTTGCCCTCCCCCTACTCCCAGAGGGATGGGGAGGAGAATTAAAAGAATGCAGCTCCCACGGGTTGAGATATGAACAGGTTAATAACTAAGGTATAACACAAATCACTACTGCTGCACCAATAATAATAATGATAAAGGAAGTAACAAGGCAAGGGAAGAGAATACAGCACTTCACCCCCCACCGACCGATAAATCACCCCCCCTCCCCCCCCGCAGACCGAGCGCCGATACCTCCTCCAACCCCGCAGTGCCCTAGCCGTTCCAGGTAACTCTACGTTACATCCTGGGCATGACACACTGTGGTATGGAATACCTCTTTGGCTGGTTTGGGTCAGGTGTCCTGTTTTTGCTTCCTCCCGGCTTCCCCTCCTCCATGGCAGAGCATGAGACTCACAAAGTCCTTGGTCAGTCTAAACATTTGAGCAGTAGCTAAAAGCATTGCTGTTTATCAGTGCTGTTCCCAGGCTGAAAGTCAAAAACACAGCACTGCACCAGCTACTAAGAAGAAAAAATGACTACTACTGCTGAACCCAAGACAATGCCTAAAAAGAAGCTGATCAAAGAGAAGGAGTTAAAAGCCATCAAAACAGATGAAGAGAACATTGGCAATAGAGGAAACAGGGCCAATAGAGGCTGTTTTCACTTAGAAAACTGATAGGTAATGACATATGTGGAAAGGTGAGGAAATGAGACTTCAAAACTCTAGGGAAAACACCAGACAAATTGGTAGGAACAATGTCAAAATGTTGTTAGTCAGCTGTCACAACAACACTTTAAAGAGAGGTGAAATGCAAGGCAAATCAGAAGTACCCATACAGGGGATATAACATGCATGCTAGAAACCTCCCATCTCTGCTGTGGAATAAAAAGTGGACACATACCCGCTTCTATGCCTTCCAAGACTGCATTTTATCTAGGATTTTATCTAGGGTAGAATATGAGCTTGGCATGCACAGAAGTGCTCTGAGTAACTCTTTGGCCAAAGTTAAAGTATGACCAAAAGCATGCTCAAGGATCATAGTCTGCCAAAACAGCCTACAGCTACTGCTGTTTGTAGCCACATCCTTCTTGCAACATCTACTTGCAGATAAGAAAGAGCCTGGTAGCAGGCTGTCGGACAGAAGGCAATTAACCTGATTTTCATATTAATTTATATGGTCAGAATGAAGCAAAGCCAATGGACTAAAAATTGTCCCCTTGATATTTCTGTTTGCATCATTTTATAATTGACTAAAGCTAGCGAAAACATTTCCCTTTCTACCAGCAACAGTTATATAAATTGTGAGTGTGGTAAAGCTGAGCTTCTCAAGTTATTTTGACTTTATCAAGGAATTCTTTCAGACTGTTAACAACTTGTCCTTCCTTAGACATAGGAAGGACAAGTGCCTTTCCTTGGTTGAACACTGTCTGTGTTTCTTTTAATTGCTTGCTATGGGCACTATTTCTTGAACAGCCTTTAATATCTGTTGGCTGGGATTTCAAGGAGAACAAAGATGTCTAGCATACCCTTAAGGTATAAATGAACCCTATTAGAATCAAAGAAACAGGTCACTGTAAGTTTCTTCAGTTTGAGTCAAATTCCCTGCAGGAGTAAATGGGCATCTGTTCCATTCGCAGGTTGGATTAAAGGACCTTTATTAGAAGGAAACCTTTAGTTTTCGTAATTTTTATGCCATGAAATATATCGTTTATTCACAAAAAAAAATTAAAGAAGCCAGGTTTTCTTTAAATAAAAATGTGTCTAATTATATTTGCAACTTGATTTCATTGCCTTAGGTGTAAGATGAATGAGTAAATTACTATGTCTGGCTTAAACAATATCTGCATACTTGTACGTTTTAGGGAGCTAAATAATGCTGCTGACCAAAAGTCTATTGGCACATCAGGGATCTAAACAGCCAGACAGAGATTTTGTGGGTCAGTTAGAAGAACTGAGCTGCCTAAGTTGCACTGGAGTTACAGTTTAGCTGATTAAATGCTGATTTGGCTCTAGGCTCTGACTCCTAATGTCAGAATGGCAAGCTGATTTACTGCCTGCTCTGCATCCCCATGGCTCCATTAAAATTGATGTATGAAGTTAATACACTTTAACTTAGTACTGATCTAGGTCAACATTTTTATAAGAATGAGTTTGAGTGAAAAACATCCAAATTAACTATATCAGATATGAGATGGGTTTACATTGTTAATTAATGCAACATTGCTTCCATTCTATATTTCAAATATATTACCTCTTGTCTTCCTTAGAGGAGTCCATTTTGCACAAAAAGCTGATACAACTTCTTTTCACCATTAGGGAATAATCCATCAGCATCTGTGGCAAGCTAAAGAGTGGGCTAAACACAAGTAGAAATCTTTTGCATTACTGGAGTTTTCACACTGTGCATCACATATTTAGAACCACAGACTGCCCTCAATCTGTGTGCAGTTTCCCATCAACTTCCCTGGGAGGCTCACATGTAAATCAATCTCTAATATTGCTACCACAAGCATTTAACTGTATAACATGGCTGTGCAAAAAAGGCTTTTCTGTTCCCAAGCTTTGAGTTAAAACACCATGAAATGTTATCATTCTTTTTTTATTTTATAAGAATCACATTTCTAGTTCATCTGTGTCCATCCTCTCCTAAAATACTGAGCAAAATACAAAGGACCATGCACTGAATACAAACAAATGTATTGCAGTATGCTAAACTGCAAGAGAAAGGCAAACAAACACAAATGAAAACTCTGTCTGAAATTAATTTCACAGATCTGTAAATTTAATATAGGTACAAAATATTAGATCTAGTGTACTGGTTATTTGTTTGCTGGTTTCAGGATTTTTTTAAGGCAATCCAGTATTGGACAAACCCTAGAAACCGAAAGTCAATACACAGCAGAGTAGTTGTATCATTTATTATAAAACAGCTGGGCAGAGTGTTCTGAAAAGGATCTAGATCAAATACTGATACCAGAGTAAATCAATTTTTATACAGCAGAGTTTTTACTTCATCAAGGAAATTTTCCCTGACCTTGCAAAATATTCTACAGTTGACTTGAAAAACTAATAAATACACTCTGTCACCTGTACAATTAATTATCTGATGAACAACTTACCTCTGGGTCCTTGAACTCATGTTATCTGTTGGTTGTCTTCTACACATTTATCTCTTCTCTCTCAGCTGAGTCAGAAGACCTTAGGAGAACTCAATAGCAAACTCTACATATATTTGAAAAGAAAGACATTGTAATATTTTTATTTACAATTTATGTAATTATAATTCAAGGTGTTTTGGTTTTTTTTTTCATTTGCATTGTTCAGAGAAGGGTTAAACATTTAAGGTGATAACTAAAACTTTTCACACACATAGATGTACAATTTGACAGAAGTGATAGAAGATAATCTAATTTTGTTTGGAAATCTTAATCAAAAACAGAGGACTTAATTTCCAAACCTCACTAACCTACATCAGGGCTTTGTTTTAGTGGAATAAAGAGATAAGGAACTAAAGATGAGTTGCTATAAGTGGCTATGAAAGTGCAGCAATACTTTGTGGAAAACAGTGAGGAACAGCATTGTCATAAAACAATGGTTTAGTGGTTCAATGTGAGGTGGCAGGGGGTTGGAACTGGATGATCTTAAGGTACTTTCCAACCCTAATTATTCTATGGTTCTATTTTGCTCAAAGCAAAAATTTAGAATGCATCCTGCATAGGAAGATGTAAGAAGTTCAGCAAAGACTATTATAAACAGAAAAGGAATTGTATGTAAATAATTATATCCACTTTTTCCAGAATTACAAAGCAAGCTGGTTTGCTCATGTTTGCAATAATCAGAATATGAATTTGGATTTCACTTTAATAAAATGTAGAAACTCCTTATCCACTTTCAGTGTTTATTTGGAAAATAACCACATAAATGAAAAACATTCACCATTTCTTCTTGAAGTTTAGTTAAGTTTTTGTCTAGCTCCTGCTGTTTGATTTTTCCCAGTTTCCATATTTTTACATTGTTTCTTGACACCAACAACACTAACAAGAACTCTAGCATGATAAGAGTATAAGGTATCTAAGGCTGAGTTTGTGTTTACAATTTATACTTAATATATGAACATCACTATATAACTTCTAATTTTTCAGCTTAAACACTGAATAGGACTTTATGAGGATAGAATGGAAAAGGATGTATTCTTTTTTATACTTTTACTCACATATTTAGAAGGGTGAGCATACATTTCCACCGACATAACTGAAAATCCATGATTGGAAATGACACTGGAAATCATGAATTATGAGAATCACTGAAGTTTGGCTTCCTAGACATTCAACCCTTCAGTGAAACTGTATTGACATCAGCAGAGCTATTCCCTAAAACTGGACTAACTTTGTCAAGTCAGAATAATTCATGAAAAAGGATTTATAACTAAACAGTTTTAGTATAAACAATTCTGATGATTCAGTATTCCTCAGCCAGGGTTGTGTAGGATAAGGACAATCATATCTGTGTGATATATTATTGTACCTTTAAGTAGATATAAAGCATTCATCACTGGCCATCATTAGAGCAGGTTATGGAAATCACTGAACCATTGTTCTGTCTTGGAACATTTCTTACGTGCCCAAGCTTTCAAACATCTTCAGCAAACACATGCATACCTAACAATAAACTCATGAGGAAATGTTTGCAGAAGTGGCACAGAAGAAAACTGAGTTTTGGTGACACATGTCCACTCTTTACCAACATAAAAACATGTTTATAAACATAAACTGAAGCTTCAGATAAAACTGGTATTATGAAGCCTGTCTTCCTGAGGACTTTAAAATAATGTTTCCTTATTTACATGAACCAAAAGAAGCAAAAACTATGCCACTGTAATGCATTGCAACACATTGCAATATAATGTGTTATTGTGCAAGGCTGCCGAGAGTTCTCAGACTTAATGTGAAATTGCTAATGATATTATTGAAAAGCTTAATTTCCCATCTTACTTCCAGCTCTAGATTAATTTGACGTTATTTTGTGGTCACAACAACTTATGATGTATTGTAAGGAATTACCTCATCATCATCATCATGGCTTGACTACACGAATGAATATTTAGGAAGGGCTTTACCCACGCTTACTAGAAGCACGCTGATAACTAAAAAGGCCAATGTGGGATAGGCAAATCTGGTTGCAAAAAGCACAGCAAAAGGTCTCCTTGGGTGGTATAGGCAGGGCCTGATTCTTTCAAAGTTGTCTTTTTCCTTGAGACTAATTCTATGTGTGTTCTCAAAGGAGACAACGGCTTTATGTACAGTATGTCCCCAAGTCTCCTGATTGGAGGCCAAGGTGGACCACTGATGGTAGTCAACATGTCCAAGGCTGAGGTATTGTTTCAGGGAGTCCTTGTATCTCTTCTTTGGGGCACTTATGGCAACCGGTAGCGAGTTCACTGTAAAGCACAATCTTAGGGAGGTGATGATCCTTCATCCTAGAGACATGCCCTGCCCAGTTCAGCTGCAATTTCAGCAATATGGCCTTGATACTGGTGACCCCTGCCTGTTCAAGGACAGTAATGTCTGACACATAGTCAGTCCAATGAACGTTTAAGATTGTACGGAGGCAGCACTGATGAAAGCATTCAAAGAGCTGCAGGTGATGGCGGTAGATAACCCATGATTCAGACACATATAAAAGAGTAGACAGTACAATGGCTCTATAGACACTAATTTTTGTACTTTTCTTCAGGTGTTTATTGCACCAGACTCTTTTATGGAGTTTTCCTAAGGCTCTATATGCCTTTGCTATTCTGTTGTCTACCTCTTTGTCGATCGTGGCATTCGAGGAAATAATGCTTCCCAGATAGCTGAACTGCTGAACTGACTTAAGCTCTGACTCACCAATGGTAATGTGGGGATGATGATAATCTGCTTGTGGTACAGGTTGGTAGAGAACTTCTGTCTTCTTCCAGCTGACTTGCAGCCCCAAAAGCTCAGCCACCGCCACAAAGCAAGATGTTAAACACTGTAGAGTTGCTTCTGTGTGGGCAACAAGGGAGGCATCATCAGCAAAAAGCAGTTCATGGACAAGATGATTTAGGGTCTTAGTGTGGGGCTTCAGTCGTCTTAAATTGAATAGGCTCCCATTGGTACAGTATTTAATATAAATGCTGTTTTGTTCATCAAGATCTACCATAGCTCTTTGGAGCATCATGCTGAAGATTGTGAATAAAGTTGGTGCGAGAACACAACCTTGTTTCACACCACTGGTTATTGGGAAGGGTTCAGAGAGTGAATCACCGTATCTGACTTGGCCTTTCTGATTCTCATGTAACAGAATAATAATTTTGAGGAACTTGGGGGGACAACCGAATCGTTCCAAGGTCAGCCACAGGCCTTTTCTGCTCACAATACCAAAAGCTTCGGCGAGGTCAACGAAAGTTACATAAAGCCCCTTATTCTTTTCTCTTCACTTTTCTTGCAGTTGTCTGAGAACAAATACCATGTCTGTGGTACTTCTATCAGATCTGAAACCACACTGACTTTCAGGTAGACGTTCTTCTGCGATAGTGGGTACTAATCTGTTCAATAATATTCTTGCAAGAATTTTTCCAGCAATGGAGAGCAGAGTTATACCTCAGTAGCTTGAGCAGTCTGACTTTACACTTTTTTCTTATATAGAGTGATGATGATTGCATCATGAAAATCTGATGGCAATTTCCCTTGCTCCCAACAGCGCACAACTAGCTCGTGAAATTTAGCATGAAGTGCTTGGCCTCTGTGCTTCCAGATTTCAGGTGGGATTCCATTGACCCCAGCTGCCTTGCCAATTTTCACCAGCTGTATAGCCTTAAGAGTCTCTCCCATGGTAGGGGTTATATTCAATTTGTTTTTCACCAGATGTTGTAAAAGGTGCTGGATTACTGCACCTTGGACTACATGATTAGCACTAAAGAGTGTTTGAAAATGTTCAGACCAATGATTCAGGATGGAGATTTTATCTGTAAGAAGCGTTTGGCCATCTGCACTAAGTAAGGGGCTTTGAATCTGAAATGTGGGTCCATACACTGCTTTCAGACCCTCATAGTATCCTCTGTGGTCACCCAAATCTGCACATAATTGAGTCTTTTCTACTAGGTTGAGCCACCACTTGTTCTGGATGTCTCGAATTTTCTGTTGGAGTTATTGGAGTTTAATTCATGCAAGACAAAAGGCTGCTTTTCTTACATGGCAAAGTGGCTGAGCGAGTTGTGCTTGATGGGCAGATCTCTTCTTTGTCAGCAGTTCCTGGACCTCATGATTGTTATCGCCAAGTCAGTCTTTGTTTTTCTTTAAGGAGAACCTAAAGGATTCTATGGAGGACTGCAGGATGTTACTTTTAATATGTTGCCAAAGTTCTTCAGGAGAAGAATCTGTAAGATGGTCTTCAAGCCTAGTTTGAAGGTTAGACTGAAAGCTGTTCCTCACTGCAGCTATTTGGAGATTATTAACATTGAGCCTCCTCTTTGGAATTCTTAGGTTTGGGCTTGAGGTGCAGGTTAAGTTTGCAACACACAAGGCAGTGGTCTGTTTGACATTCTGCACTAGGCATCACTCAGGTATGACAGACATCACAAACATTTCTCTGGCACACTAAGACATAATCAATAAGGTGCCAATGTTTAGATCGAGGATCCATCCAGGTTGTCTTCTGGCTGTCTTTGTGGTGGAAAATAGTGTTGGTGATGGTAAGATGCTGCTCTGCACAAAACTCTAGCAAGAGGCAACCATTATCATTGCAGCTACCAACACTGTGCTTGCTTAGTACTCCTTTCCAGGCTTCAAAGTTACTTGGGCATTGAAGTCACCAAGGATTATGATCTTATCATCTGTAGGAACCTTTTGAGTGAGGCAACACAGATTGGAGTAGAATTTGTCTTTTTCTGCAGGGTCAGCTTGCAGAGTTAGAGCATATATGCTGAAAACAACATGTTGCTTATTGTGTAGTGGAAGACATAAGGAGATAATACGATTGGAATGACCTATCGGTAAATTTTCAAGTTTAGATATGATGGAGATTTTAATCATGAAGCCAACTCCAGAAAGATGACTTTCAGTTTTGGATTTGCCTGACCACTAGTGTATAGCCGGCACTATGTTCCTTAAGGCAAACTTCACAGAGAGCAGCAATATTGATGCTGACTCATGACAGCTCATGGGCAATTAGCATGGAATGGTTCTCAGGACATCCACTGTTCACTGTATCAAACATGGTTCTGATGTTCCAACATGCGAGTGTCAATCTGGACACACCTTTGGAGGCAGGTGTATGCCTTTGGCTAGCCAACCAGGTGGAGGAGGAGATGAGCTTTGGTTAGGCCACCTTTTCTAGGCCTCTCTCCATATGGAGCAAGCAGTGTTCTCCTTGAAAAAAGGCTGCTTGGTCATTCAGAATGCTGTCGAACAAGACTGTCATCTCCTGGGTCAGTCTCGAGCTACCAATGTCCTGAACAGCCTGCATATAGGGTTGGGTCTGCAACTTCCAGTGCACCTTATCACCTGCTGGTTTTTCCCTCGCCTGTCACTACAGGGCTTTGCAAGTGTGGGTAAACCCTTCGGGCTTGTGCAGTGGATTTTTTAAGTGAGGCACAGCATGAGCAGAACTGGCCCCAGCCTTTACACCTGAGGTTTATCTGCCAGGGCCTAGCGAGCTTGGACAGTGACAGCAAAGTCCTCATGTTGTAGGTTTGATTAGAGTATCCTTCTCTTAGATGGATGGTCTTACAGGGCTAAGTGAGCTCCATCTGCCTGGGTTTGAAGTTAGAATTGTCCTTCTCCTAGGATGGTTGCCTGAAGGCTAGTGAACCAATCCTGCCCATATATACACTTTGTGTGACACTTCAGTTGAGACCTGTCTGGCATGGAAGACCCTACTGGAGGCATATGCCGCCACCAGCATAGCTCCCAGCCTCACAAGGGCATGCAAGCTCTTTCCCCATGACAAGGAGGTATCCGTGAAAGACACCCTGGACCTCATACATCTGTGATGTCCAGTCTAAAATCATAGTAGTGTCATAAGTCATATCATCCCTAATGGTCAGTGTCTGACAACAATAATTTGGCCAACTCTATAGTGACATTTTTATTGTTTAGGTTATCAGCTGTGAACACTAGAAGTGGAAAAATAACATTTCCATACTAAAATTGCTATTCCAAAAAAGCAAGATTTCTTGCCCTGAGCAGAGCTTTACAATATCATTACCTCCCTTTATGTTTTTATAATTCATTTTAAGTCCAGTAATTCTTTACATCAGTTCAGATTTTACATAGAAATATAAAGTTATTTGGTTGTCAGGAACATTTTTAGATATTTTCCCTTTTCAATTTTTTCAGTTTGAGTAGACCACCTCAGAGCCTTCACAATAAGAGGAAAGAAAATAACCAGCACAGAACACATGAAATTTTCAAAAGTAGTCCTTGTTGGGTTTACTCAGTTCACAAAGATGATCTGTCCCAAAATGCCTTAGAGAATCAGGACTTCCTTTAACTTCAACAGTGTCTTTTACTTAGAGATTGGTCATTTACTTACAACAGAAACAGTTACCCTCTACCTATATTCTCCCCATAACCTGACTATTCTTGACTGATGGGAGCAGATTTTATATTTTGCTGGTAGTTAGATAAACATCCTGGGACGTCCTAAATTAAGGGAAAGAAAATGTGCTCTCCACTTAGTCCAAAGGTTCACTGAATGTATTTTGCTAAAGCTGAGTATTTTGCCAAATGAGTGAACCTTAACTGTGGCACTACTAACCTACCTTGGCTGTAATTTATTTCTACTTTCAGAGGGATATTCATAGCATTAGCTCTCTACACAGGCACAAGAAAAATGCAGGCAGGCTAGATTGTTCATTATTTATTTGATTTTGTCATGCAAAACCTGTGGGTCTGTGTCAGGTATAAACTGCACTTAAAGAAAGAGAAGCTGTTCCTCTGGGCTTCTAAAAGTTACACCAGAAGTCAAAGCTAGTCTTGCTTCTTTTGTCATTGTTTGATCTTAACAACTACTTAAACCTTGTGGTGAAGTAAGTGCAATTTCCTACCTTGCTGTTTCGCTTCCTGTCCTGTATGTATAGCATTCCTGGCTTCTGAAGCAGAACAAAACATAGCTAGACAACATCACCTAGAGAAACTTAATTTTGCTTCCCATCTTCACTTGCCTCTGGCTGTAGATTGCTGAAACTGCAATTTAAAATCAGTATCAGAAAGCTTTTGTTCAATTTTCATATTTATATTTGATAAATGTTCTGAAATTATTAACAAATTGATTCAAGTTTCCATGTGATCTCTGATAATTTTTCTAAGCTCTTTCCCACAGGAATTGACAATGAAAGTAATAGATGAGGTCTTTTTCAAATTGATTTCTACTTTCAAAAAAAGTTTCCAATGAATAAATTATAAATGAAAATACAGTGCTGCTTTTAAATCCTTGGCTTTAGCTGACATATATGCTTCTAAAGAAATTAAATCAATGGGTCAAGTACCAAGACTGTATAATTTTGTTGTAGAATTTGTCCTCCAGTTGCATTGTGTTGTTTTGTGCTACAGGTTGTTTTGTGCTACAGGTTATCAGTCATCTGTTTACCAGTCATACACTAGTAAAATAATAAAATAAAAAAATAAATAAAATGTATTTTTGAAACTAGAAGAATTACAATGCTACCTATGTGAAGATGATTTTTTCCAGCATACTTCTCTTTTCTTGCCTTCATTCTTTTCAACTGATTGTAGATATTTTCAAATTTGATTCATGGATTTCCACATGCAGAGGCATTTGGGCTTGTATAAAGCCTAATTATAGTCAATAGATGTCTCTGGTCATATTAGATTCTGTCTACATCAAGCTCTTTCTTGGATTAATTTCTTGGAGCAGATATCAGCATTTTCAACTTTGTATGCCCAAAGCAAATCATTAATATAAAAACGGCACAATTTCCAGTCAGACTGACAACCAAACACACCTAGAAAAGCCGACATGAAACAGCAAATTATTTTGAGAAATGTGGGTAGTATCATGATCACCAGTGAAAATAAAATTGGAGTACTGTAGCTAGTTGTGATGTCTGCACTTCCGAAGGAGTTTGACAGACTGAAGAGAGATCACAGAACAACCCCACCTCTTAATTGAGGTACAAATGCAAAAAGGAGAGATAGTTAAGGAGGCAAGTCCATTTACTTCATCAAAAGAGAAGCCTGAGGCATTATTTAATTAAAGTACTGGAATACCTCCAAGAAAATTCAATACCAACCTTTTTAATAATAGAAAAATAGCACTTTAATAGGAAAAAAATTGCTTTAAAAGTCTGGATACCAAACCCACAGAAGCTCATATTAAAAATAAAGGCACCCATTTCATTAAGAAAGCAGTTAGTGAATCAACCCTCAAAATAAATTACTGAGGTAAAGAACAGTTCTCTATTTCTTGACAACTTTATTTCGGGACTGATTGTCTTTCTTTAAAACATATTTAAGCCAAACATAAATGTGGCAGTTTAACACAAGTGTAACTAGAGGAAGCTGTATGGTGCATAGTTCTATCATCAGATCAGATGGACTTTTCTACCTTTTAGAGTGTACAAATCTGAAAATCTCTCACTAGAAAATCACAGATGTTATATCCCCACTTTTGAAAATTTGCTTTTTAGGTAGAATAAAGTATGATAAAGTATAAATCTAGTACACATTTAAGATTAAAAAAGTGGAATGACATTTGGGATCTTAAATAATATATCAATTTTAGTGATAAATTAAGTATATAACTTGTGTCTAGGTGCCCAAATAGAGCAATCTCCTTAAATTGTACCTTTTGTCATTTGAAATATACTTTGAAAAACAAAAACGATGATGTTTTAGTACATTAACTGAATGCCCTGAAAGGTGGCAATAGTGGAGAGGAAGTTTGGCATTTACTCCTCCATTGCATATATATAGTCACAGAATCACAGAATCCCAGAATCCCAAGGGTTGGAAGGGACCTCGAAAGATCATCTAGTCCAACCCCCCTGCAAGAGCAGGGTAACCTAGAGTACATCACACAGGAACTTGTCCAGGCAGGCTTTGAATATCACCAGTGTAGGAGACTCCACAACCCCCCTGGGCAACCTGTTCCAGTGCTCTGTCACTCTCACAGTAAAGAAGTTCTTCCTGATGTTAATGGGGAACCTCCTATGCTCCAGTTTACACCCATTACCCCTTGTCCTATCACTGGATATCACTGAAAAAAGCCTAGCTCCATCATCCTGACACCCACCCTTTATATATTTGTAAACACTGATGAGGTCACCCCTCAGTCTCCTCCAAGATAAAGAGACCCAGCTCCCTCAGCCTCTCCTCATAAGAGAGCTGTTCCACTCCCTTAATCATCTTTGTGGCTCTGCACTGGACTCTTTCAAGCAATTCCCTGTCCTTCTTGAACAGAGGGGCCCAGAACTGGATGCAATATTCCAGATGCGGCCTCACCAAGACAGAGTAGAGGGGGAGGAGAACCTCTCTTGCCCTACTAACCACACCCTTTCTAATGCACCCTAGGATGCCGTTTGCCGTCTTTTCCACAAGGGCACATTGCTGGCTCATGGTCATCCTCCTATCCACCAGGACCCCCAGGTCCCTTTCCCCTTCACTACTTTCCAGCAGGTCAACCCCCAGCCTGTACAGGTACTGGGGTTGTTCTTCCCCAGATGCAAGACTCTACACTTGCCCTTGTTGAATTTCATCAAGTTTCTCCCCACCCACCTCTCCAACCTATCGAGGTCTGAATGGCAACACAGCCTTCTGGTGTGTCAGCCACTCCTCCCAGTTTAGTGTCATCAGCAAACTTGCTGAGGGTACACTCAGTTCCCTCATCCAGGTCATCATATTAAACTTCCCTGCAGATCAGCTAACCTCAGGGCTACCTGAGAGGGAGCACCCACATCAAAGGAAGTCTGCTTCCGTATAGGAGTTCAGATCTGTGGAGAGTGGTAATACTTTTATTAGACTAATTTAGACTTGGAGTGAGTTCAGACATCTGTGGAGACTGCCAACAAGGGAGTCAATGCCTGTTGTGATGATGGTTTCTGTAGAGTGGTTGACAAACGAATCACTACTGTGCACCTCTCAGGTCCCCTTCCCCTCTCACCCTCCTTTTCCAGGTGGTAAACTTCAGGATGATTAAATTAATGGTCATGCAGCTTAAATGCCTTTTGTGATGCATGATGGGGCAAGGTTAAATCCCCTGTGGACTGTGGGCAATCAAATTCCCAAAATAACTCTCAGGATAGAAACAGACAGATTTTCAGCTTCTGTTTGTTTAGAGACTATACAGGAGTTTCAGAATTTAATTGTAGATGCAGATATCCTGACAGATGCTTATTATTCATGTCAGGCAGACACAGTGCGTTCTGTATTGCTAGTGCAATGGGTGCTAATATGAACAGAATGAAAAAGACACATTTTAAGAATTTTGTCAAAGTTAATAGCCAGCTATTACAGTTCATTTGAAATTAATGTTTTCTGATCTATCTGTGATGACATTGAAAGTAGCTTGTTTGCTCTTATTTGCTACTGCATGGAGTATTTCTTGTATTTCAAAAGCTTTTATTTTATTGAAGGCATTATTTTGATTCCTTAAGCAACACAGAAATGAGAGTCCTAATTTTCAGGTGCTTGTTGAAATCATTCTGTCTAAGCACAGCAAAGCAGCCTAGCCAAACTTTTGTTGGTGTAAGCTCATTGACATCAACAGGATGATGATGAGCTAATCCTGCTTCCTGAATGTGCACAGCACATGTGAACTAGAAAACAATAACTTTGCTGGAAAAAAAAAGTCTCTGAAGCCATCTTAGGTAGAATATGCTAACTGAGCCCTTAGTAACCTGCACCACTGAAGAAACTTCCCTGTAACCCCATGAATGCAAAATATTTTGCCAGCTTGTAAAAGGGCTTTCTCCCATATCTGTGGTACTGTACCATGCATTCACAAACCATGAGAGATGGACCAATGAGTTTCCTGATGTTCAGCAAAACTATGTTGTTTCTTATGTTATGTGGGACAATAGCTTGGTGGGTCTGCTAACTTAGGAAAAAACACTTTAGAAGATGTACAATACCCAAACCAAATAATTTTAATCCAGATCCTTAGAGGCAGAGCCATAGCTACCCTTATTTATCTTTACACTTGGCAAAAGAAAGGATATGACTTCATATCTCTTAGCTTCCTCCACAGATTTTTGATATTCTTCATTCATTCCCCTTCACCCCAGAGAATTTGAAAGAGGTACATGATTTCTCCTGAACACTGAATTGACTGTTCATGTATTACTGTGAAACCTGCAGCAGTGCAGGCTGGTGAATAAATGGGCTGAAAGGAATGAGATACTTTTACATTCCTTCCAGAGAACCTGGAGAGGAATATGGATCAGAGACAGAGAATGAAGTATTTCATAAAATTAAGTGCAGGATAGGCTGAAGGTTACCAGAGTAAAGTATGCTTTATTAAACATCAAATTACACCATTGCTATTAGACCCAGTTCAGAAATGCAGAGCTAAATATTTCTCACTGTGAGCGAGACCAGTTGTTGTACTTTACTCTGGAGAACATGCTTCACAAAGTATGGTGATATAATATGTTTTCCTGGAGGCCAGGATATTTTTTAACCCACTGATGTTACTTTAATATGTTCAGGAATTCCCATTAGTCTTTTGACAGGCTAGCCCCCTTCGTATAAGTCATCCCTGTGAACGCTACCTTCACATTTCTCTGAATTCTCTTTGGAAGGAGGAGAATAGGACTTACCTTTGCAGTTGTCTCAGGTCACATCATTTTTTCAGGCACTTTTATCCTCGTTAAAGATGTAAAAAGATAATTTTAGTCATAATCATAGAAAAGGTTCAATGTTTTTATATAACAGGTGTTGTAGAGCAAGCTTGTTTCTATAGCAAAGTAAGTCTGAATGTTTCCGTGAAGTTAGAATTTAATTAAAATCTATGTTATTTTATTTTTTAATTGCTTCAGAGTAAAGAATGTGCCCTGTATCAATATCACAGCAGCCAATAAAAGTCCCTTTCCTTTCCCTAAGTCTCATTGCACACATCCACAATTTTGAATATAGACATATTGCAAAGCTTTATTTAAACCAGATGTCGAGTTCCTTGACACATTGAAAAGACTTTGTTCAGCTTCATGTGGTGAAAGTGTGGTTTTCTTTCCCATAGCAGTTGTTCTTGAGTGTGAGAAGAAGCATCATGTGGGTGGCATTGCCTCTCCACTGTCCTTAGCAACTTTGTGCCATCAGTAGTAGCTGCCTTTTGAACATCAGCTTGTGTAGCAACAGGGCATTGCTACTCAGCTCTGAGGAGAACACAGAAAGGCTCATAGATGTCCCTGGGAGCAGTGACTTAGACAGGTGGATAACACCTACAGCTGGGTATCAGACAGTAAAATGACAACAAGCTCCAGCATCATCCTAAACTCATATTGTGGGTTCTCTAGGTTCCACTGTTCATAACTCACCCTTCAACTCTTCTTCAGTTCTGTAAAAAGGATCTGTGACATAAACATGACCTAGTAGGTCTGTTGTTCAAGATTATACGTCACAGACAACTTCTCATTTTTAAAAAAGTTTTACTTACTGCAATAAGAGCAGCAAAAACATGCAAAGAGACAACAGAGGTCATCCTTAATATCAACAGTCCTTCCTGAGTGCATTATATTGAAACCAAAACCAAGCAGAGATGAAAGGAAATTCTACCATTCTTTCTGGTTTTGGAAATAAAGTGTATTTTGCCTAAGTCAAGGCTAGAGCAGTCCAGAATATAACTGACTGCTTATTGCATTTATTGGTATCGATATATGAAAGAACTAACTGAATGTTGAAAACACTTTCTGCATACAGCCAAAATAATTAAACCAACAAAAATTTAAACAAAAAATAGAAGGACCAGCAGTAACTAACTTCATTAGGATAGATGGATTTACAATTTTCTTCTTCTTGGGATAGTCTATAGATTATGCAATTCGCCTTTTCTATTCGTTATGCCCTTCCTCATTTGGATGTTGCTTGAGAGCACAGTTATTTCTCTCTCAGTGGACCACCAGAAGAGAGAAAAATTCCATTTTGGTGAGGAATTAGCTTGCTCTTTGGGGAAAAAAATGGGCTCAGGAGAACAAAATAAAGCTAATTCTATAGAAGCTTCTGCAGAGAAGACTGAGGGAAATCACTTGGGACCCAGGCTTGTCAAGAAAAGAACACTCTGTGTGTCTTAAGCCTGAAAATAATGTGGGTACCTAAAATAGCATGGGCCAGATTTGGAGATAAGACCTTTTTTAAAGGGTTAAAACCAGAATACTTAATTAAACAATTCAGGAGAAGTCAGCAAAGAGAGCATTAGGGAAATTCCTTCATTAAGTGGTCCTTGTCCAGAGAGCTGAGAGTATAATGTCTCTCTGAGGATACTAAAGATTCAAGGTAAAGAAATTATTCTAAAAATCACAGAAAAATTCAAAGGTACTATAATTGTCTCATGACACTTTGTTCTAAAACCACATTCACAAATAAGGAAGCTAAAATAATTGCATTTATCCCTTATTTATAGGCTGCACTTGGTAGAAAAAATAATATTTTTCATAGACATATGACATAAAACAACATGATTATTTATAATTTTAGTAGAATCCTGTTTTCAGTTCATAACAACTAGAAAAGAAAAACAGAGTTAACACTTGGTTTGGTTTTTAGTTCAGCATCGTTTTTGTATACATGTATATCTGTACAGTTAAACAACTTCTTTGTTTAACTTTAAAACAACACTTCTTAGTAATTTAAATCCTTAATGAAGTTTCCACAGTTTTAAAAACATCAAGCAGTTTTTCTTTGGAAATTCAATTCATATTAGCCACTTCTATTTTACTGACTAAAAGGAGCTATTTCAATAGATCCCAGATTCTGGTTAGTTTGATTGTGAAAAGTGGCTTTAGGATGTACCTAAATGAACAACCAGAAACCATTTACTGTAAAAAAAAAAAAAAACAAAACAGACTTTCTTCTTTTTCTATTACTTCTCAGAGGCAAGTATCATTCAAAGGTACTCTCAGATTTTGCTGGTGGTGCAGTTCCACTAGCCCTTTCATCTGGCAGAAAAGCTCTTGGGAAAGGACCTATCAAAACTCTTCTATGGGCCAGCATAACTCCTGTAAGCCTTCCAGCTGGATTAATGACCTTGGTCATAGCATGCCAGTGGCTAAGGTCAGCTCTGTGCTTACAGGCATCACTGCCCAGCCAAAACAGACAGATGGTCATGTGGGGTCAAGTAGTGCAGATGAATTTCACAGTCAATGACAAACAAACACAGGCAATGCAAAATAAGAAATATATATTTTCTAAAGGAAAAAATTATTCAGGAAAAAGCCTTCTCCTGAAAATTGATAAAAAGTAGTATTCGGGCTCCTATTTTTATTCTTTCATTTTGTGAAATTAACAAAATATTACTCTATTTACTGGAAATAAATTGCATGGTGGAAGCAATGCTTTCCCAGACACAGCAAAAATCTTGACAGTCAGAATGTTTATTCTGACACATAATTGTATATGAAGGATCCTTCTTACAATTTGCTATCTTTTGAATTCCCAAACTTACACAAGAAAGAACATGTGCCTTAAGGCTTTAAATCTCAACATCTTCATAAATACTAATGAAATCTAAGATCAATTAATGATGAAAAGCCTAAGTGATCCCTCTTGGTGTGCAACGTCAGGGAGAGAAGCCACCCCAGGCTGACAGAAAGGTAACGTTGAGAATCATGTAGATGAACCACAGAAATAATGTATCTAATATACCAAAACATGTTACATCAAAGTCATCTGACAACTTAAAATGTAGTAAATGAGTTATATTTTCAGAAAACAAATACTTCATACTTTCTAGAAGGCCTAAAAATTCACAAGGTCTCTTTGAAAATCTTAGGATTTTGTGTATTCCAGACTTCTGTATAAAAATTTGTAGTATGAAGAGTATTTATCTCCACAGAGGAACAGTAATCTCCTGAAGCTTGTCATTCAATAATATTAGAGAGAAATGTAGGAACTACCTGCTCCTTCACCTCTTTCCTCTTGTAAATACAATTTTTTCTACCAGTAAGTAAGCCTTCACTAGCACTTTCATGAACACACATGTATTTTTCCCTTTCACACATAAACAAGAAAATAAAATAAAATCATTACATTGCTACAGTTTTCTCCCCTTCTTGCCTGGAAAGAGAATATTCACAAAGTCTCAGTTATTGACAGCTCTGCTTCTACAACAATATCAGCTTAGATGGAGAGTTGTAGAAAAAAATGTTTTCTTTTTCTGTTTGAGTTGGAATCTACTTTTCTTGCTGTAATTAATTTTTTCACTACGACACTTCAAAGGACAGTTTCGTCCTGCCATAAATTCCCTTTTTCCCTTAAGAAGATACATTAATCATTCTTTTACTTAACTTCTGGATCATTTTTATTTTTGTAAATGCTTTTAAAATGAGAAATCTTTTAAAGAGCAGATGAATATTATAATCCTTATTTTACACACTGAAAACTGTTACACTAAAAAAATGCACAGCTTATCAAAGGTCTTGCACTAGAACTGAGAAAACCCATATCCTCATTTCCAAGGCAGTGGTTCAACATCTGTCCCTCACTCTACTTCCTGTTTCAAGAGGAGTTTAAATCAGAAATTACACTTACACATCAATTGGTATGAAAACAGGATTACGTGTTAAATATTTTGATAAAGGCAAAATACTTTCCTCTCTAAAAAATACAAAGTGTAGATTTAAAAAAGAAGGAGATTTATCAGATATCCTGAAGCTCCTACTCAATGTAGCCTAGAATTCAGATTGCAGTCAGTGACCAAAGGTTTCCTTCTCTGCATCCCACCTCAGGTTTCCAACACGATCCATGCCAGTACATGATGAAAGGAAGCATACCATAAGTTTGTCAATTACGTACATCTCACATTTTTAATGTCATAGTGATTCTGTATGAGAATTATGTCTTTCATAGGCTGTTAATGCTCTTTAATAATAATCTTTCATGACAAAGTGCATTATCAATTTTTAAAAACATGTTTAAAAATTTAAAATGTTTCCTTTTGAAAACAGGTAATTAATTATATTAAGCTATTTTATTAAAGGTCAGTATTTGAACAGCCTTTGGTAATTTTTATTTCAACTGTATACCAAATGGACTCTAATCACAGTCTTTAGAGGATGTGATAGATCCTGGCATCTGGTATTTAATACAAATTGAATATGTTCCTTCTAGAGGAACTGCTGCTATCTAAAAAACATGCTACATTACATCAGTGCTCAAATGATAAACCATATAGATATCTTAAAATAAAATGACACATGGGTTTGCTTTCCTAGCTCTGCAGAAATTAAATTGCATTTAAGTATTCCATTTCAAAATTTAATCCTCAAATGCTAATTAAATAGTACAACCAGTTACAAGATAGATCAAATGTGAAAGCTTTCAATTGAGATTATGATCATCTCCATTGCAACAAGAGACTTAGCAGGGAATTTCTAATTACAGGTAAAGCATTTCAGTGACTGCTGAAAAAAAAAACCCAAACCTACAAAACAAGTCACCTCCTAGCAGAAGTGAAGTGTATAAAAAATTAATCCTTTTATGAGTAGAAATTCAATAGAAAATGAGATTAACAATATTTTATAAAATTATTGCAAATATAAACTTCAGCTTGCTGGGAATAAGCAGATTTTTTGAAAGACTTGCAGTTTGCTTTGAGGAAAATATTTACTGACATCCAACTTCAATGTCAAACATCAGTTGAAGCACTACAGATTCATAGGTTAATAGGCAGTTTTTAGATTAGTCAGCAGGAGAGGTGTGCACTAAACAGAATTTCTTCAGCTTTCGTGAGAATGGGGTGAGAGAAAAAAAGTGCTATTAAAGACATTTGCAAGGCAACAAAAAAGTAGCAGGAATTAATGGTTTGATTAGTGTTGCAAGCATAAGGCTTCACTAAAATATTATTTAATCATTTGCTGCTTGTATATTAGATAGTTTTTATTTTCTTGCAGCTTGTCACTATTTCAGAGAAACAAGCTCTAAGAATTTTCTCTAGAAGATCTGCTGTGCAAGAATTATCCATAAAAGCCTGAGCTATTTGTTGAGAGTGCTATCTGAACAGAATTAAGGACAAGGTGAAGAAAACCATGGTCAGTGGTTACTGCTGTCTGCTGACACTCAAAAACTGGTGCTCTATACATCCCAATAAACACCAAGGGTTAGTGATGCTGTCTTTAGGCAGTGACAGCTGCTGGCACTTGAGCCTTGCTTCTCTTTTGCCCATTCTCTGGGCACAGGAACTGCAGAACAGCCCTCTGATTCATTACAATAGAAATGCCTGGCAATCTATATAGCATGCCACAATTTATTCTTTGTGAAATATGACCTTGAGTACAAAGTAACACATTCTGTTCAGAGTGAATATGCTTTCACACAACTAATGGAGACCTGCAAGATTTATAAGAGCTCAGAAAACTGTTCCTTTCTGTGCTGATCTCACTGGACATTAAACTTTCTGGGACTCCTATATCATGTATAATGTTTTTCTATTACCTAAAGAAGCAGGCTGGCAGTAATAGAGATGCATTTTTAACAGTGTGGGAAAAGTAGGTGAGAAAAGTAGGTTCAGAAATTTTGAAATAATGCAAATTAACATATTAATTGTGTTAAAAATTCAGTTACATCTTTTCCCATTTGGTGTTCACTCAATGTTACATCTTCAGCATTAGGGGAAAAGTTTGAATCCTACAGTAATAGTTTAATCACCCTATCTTTTGATTGAGTGTGCTGACAGAAAACTTGCACTCTGTGGAAAAGAACAGAAAGAAATGTGATAAAATACATAAGGACACAAATTTTGCTGGGCAAGATGAAAACAAAAATAATAGAGGTGGATTGGGCAACAGGCACTGATCAAGGAAGAAGTAAACAATTTAATAGGAGGTTCTGACGAAAAAACAGTTGCTATGGATAGGAGCTTTCGTATCAGTTTTATGTCTGCTCAGTGTCTGGAAATGCTGCATTTTAAAGGGAAAAGAAACCACACCAGATAAGAGGCATGAAGCCAATTTTCCCTCCATTCCCTCAGCATAAATCCAGACTAATTCATGAAAGATTTACAGAGGTAGGCTGACGAACAACATTTGATCCATAAATTAAAAGATATAAAACTGAGATGAAGAAAGGAGGAAGAGATATAGAGCTAGAATGTGTCCTAAAGGACAAAAATTTGTGTCTCAGGTAAAACAAAAAAACATCAACTTTAAATGAAAAATGCATGTTAAGTATCCCTAAATAGAAGAATAACATGCAGTACAATTTTCTGAAGTCTCCTAAGAGAAAGTGACAAGTTATATGAGTAGTTATAAGGGGCTAAGACAAACAAAAAATTAAGAGCTTAAAAATGAGTAAGAGCAGCACTGAATAAAGGAAGTCTGTATGTTACTTGACTCTTCTTTGTCTAGTGAATTTTTTCTCCATTTCTTTCATTTGCATTGGCACCCCACTTTTTTTTCTGTCTCTTGAAGGAGAAAAAAAAGGGGACAAATAACATTATAGGTGCTAACTATTGAATTATGCTGACAGTACAGCTATCCAATGCTTGTATCCCAACAAAAAGTGTTCAATAGCACATTTAAGACAGGAGAAAAATGCTTGTATTTATTTCCTAGCAAAAGATACAGACCCAGGACATCAAGGAGCCCAAAACATAAATCAACATATAAAGCATATGCAAAAAGTTCACTTTTGCTCTTTCTAAAATATTGTCCTCTTTTCTCTCTGACTACTATGCAGCTATAGATTTTAGTAGCCTGTATTGCTGTTCTGAAGTAAATGACTACACATTGTCTATATTCCATTATCAGAAGTGACAAGCCCTTTAACCAGAGAGGCAAAGTTGAAGAAAAATGTCTACACTACCCTTTGAACTGGGGATGTTTTGTTGTAAGACATATCACAAAGTCACACCACAGTTTCTTGACAGTTCAATATTTAGTTATAACCTTCAGATTAAGGAAATATTTAGTGCTATCAGAAACTCTTGAGCTTTCCTTGTTATGAAAATGAAAGATAACCTTTGCTGTAAAATGTTGATGAAATTTATTTAAGTGTTGTTTTTACAAAAGCAAAGAACATGGAAAGGCAAAAAGGTCCTGGAGGCACTGCATTTGAACCTCACATATTTGCTCATTGAATCACCCATACGTATACATGTGTTGTCTTGATTATATATGTAGTTTCTAAAGGCTTTGCACTTGTAGAAAAATTACAGCAGTTATTATAGTACAGGTATTTTCTAACAGTCTGTCTGTAACTGGGCATTTGATGATAAAGATCTGAGTTACAATAATAATAACACTATCCTGCATGAGTATGTTTGTGCTGCTGCTTTTAGTCATAAACAGACTTTTTGTAAATAAAAATATATACAATAGAAATATTTGAGTAAATCCTTTGGCTGCTTTCAGTTAGCCTGGCAAAAACACCTTTTCTGCTATAATAAAATTGTGATACTAAATCATTAGTACAGAATCTGAAAAAAATAGTATGCTAAATAAAAATAACATGGCTTCAGTTAAGGGCATAGTATGAGTCTTCATCTATCCAGAAATAGCAAAAAAAGAAATTAACATCCCAGTGACTGTGGATTTTATGTTCATTTTCTATGCATAGCACAATATTAATTATTTATGAATATTTAGGTCAAAAATGGGTCACCATCAGATGTTTTGACAAGATGTTTTGACATCTGGAACCTGTTTAGAGACACGGCTCTGGCTGCCCTGCTAGTTGGATATCCTAGGATACCAAGAGAAAAACTGACAAAAGACTCTGGTAGTCTTGGAGAAATAGCAAATGATTTTACAACAAAATGAAGATTTGTACTGTTTCTTTTCCTACGTAGGTTTTCTGTTGCTCATGAGGTTTTCCTGATACACACTGTAGTTGGGGCACTACAGATAAGAGCTGGGACTTTGAAAAAGCACTTTTGAAAGAGAATGACGTAGTGATGTCATATGAATGATGTTTAAAAATAAGGACAGTCCAGATATTTTCTTTGTGTTTATGCCACCTTTCTAAGCATTTAAAAAGGCTCACTTTTTAAACTGGAATATAAACACGAAAATTACCCTATTTATGCTACAAGGCAGTATAAAACTCTCCTTAACCAACTTGTGCTATGAATTTTTCATTTTACTGAAAGCCATAAACATTCAAGAATTAAAAGGCCTTAATCTTATGAAATAGTTTGCAAAATGTTCAGAAGTTTTTTTCTCTATATACTTTAGCACAACCATGAATGCTCACTCTTTCAAGCTTTTGTCTCAAAGAACTAAATTTTGCTTGGGGGAAGGGAGGGAATGAACCAAGTGAGGCTTACAGCTTGGTCATCTGATTTTAAAAGCTGGATTTCAAAGTAAACCATAAAATACCACTGTTAACATCACATGGGTTGATAAAATGGACTTCTTTCATAACAGTTGGTTTTCCCAATTATTAAATTAATTTACTTTTGTATTATATCAAACTCTAAACTCCTCAGTGTATGGCACAATTCTTTTTCAATAGAAAGGTGAATACAAAGGAGGCCCATTCCTAATTGGAATTCTTCAGCTCTTCTGTAATACAATAAAAACCATAATTAGAAATGTACTAAGATAAAAAGAAACAAAAGGTCCTGTAAATACCACTGAATGCTTCTATTATCTTGTGGCAGTAAAAGTTACTGCTTATTTTGTTACAGAGCAATTAAAGGCAAGTACCTTTAAAGGCTCAAAGGAAAAGGAGTGAAGACTTCAGTACATCCGTTCTCTTTCATGAAGCCAAGGACAAAACTAGATACCAGACCTGAAAAGAAAACAAGAAGACATTAAAATCAGTCTGAAGTATTGTCCTAAAGTGTTTTAAAACTTCACAGAATGTAAAGACAAATGAAATTTTTGTCATATAGTGTGTTAATTTTATTGAGGGCAATAAGTCATACGGAAACAGCATCTCAGCTGTCAAAGACCAGTGCTTAACCACTTTAATCACTGAGGAGGCAGGCATTTGTCAGACAGAAATGGTGGGATTAATCTTTAAAGACTGGAAGACAGAATCACATATTAGCTACTTCCCCAGGACAAGTCAATAAATAAAGCCTTTTGCATACTATACACACTACAAATAAGACCAATCTATCCATCAGAGGGTAGGTACTTTGAACATGGCTCTTTTAGTTCTTTCTGTCAACATGGCTCTGAAATTCATACTATAGGCAACAGAAGGTGTTTATTTATCTTCCAAGCGTAAGGCTATAAAAATGACAGTTTAGAAGGAGGAAAAAATATACAAAGAAATTTTCAATCTAGCTAATGTTAATGCATAACCAGCATTTGCTTTATATACATAATGCAACGAGAAATAAATTAAATGACAGATGGTTTCTCCCTCCCCTCTTGTCTGTTGTAGCATGACTAGACAAACAATCTAAATCACTTGCAAATACGTGCTATGGAAACACTGTGCAGAGGTAGTTAATTATTCCTGCCAAAGAACAAAAAAGCAATTGCATTATTTACTTTGAAATTACAAACACAGTAAACAGTGAAGTAATCATTACCAGCATGAAGGTAATTCTGTGTACATCTCTGGGGATAATCAGTAAATCCATGGATTCTGTAACTGACAGACATCTTTTTACAAGTGGAAAAGAAATGTCTAAGTGAAAAAAAAAATATAGAAGGTATAGGAATGCTGCTGGAATAAACCAAGCAACATTAATAATTATCTTCTATTTAACTAGATTCTTAATGAGATGAAGAGAATACAAAATGTAATGTCTTGCAGAAAAGAGGTAAGCAAATTAAAAACTTCAGAGACAATCCAAGGATCAATACATGTCAGCTCTCAAGATTTTTCTGGCAATCACATGGACAGATTGTCCTTTCTTACAGTCTATGGTTTGCTCTACTACCCTTAGGGTTGTTGCTGCAATTAATGCATCTGTTTCTTAGTCAAAAAATGAAAAAAAGATCTTTCACAACTAACAGGGTAAAAAAAAATATCTTACACTCACTTGTGGTTGGTTTTCTAGTTCTACACTAATTCTTCCTATTTGCCAGAGATGTAGTTTTGTTGGAGCCACTTGTATTTCAAGACAGCAATGGACCTAGCAGAGCTTATCCTCTTTTTCCCAATGATATTCAGGTGATTTGCCTTGCTGGGAGGCAAGTACAGACCCCATTGAGATGAAAGAGGAAGGAGGGATGCCTGAAGTTTTTTAACGTCTAAGGAAACACACTCTGATAAAAATCTGGATGAGAGGAAAAGTAGCAAAAAGCATTTTGACAATTATGCTAAGAGTTGGTCACTCTTTTAAGTCCAGCTGCCTGGTTTATATATTAAAGTCTGTGTCAATCCTTTCCCCCATGACTCTGTTTGATGCACAATAATGGACAAGATGTGAACCACTCTATTTTCTCTACAAGTGTTTTCATGAAGATAAAAAAGGATGTTGGAAATTGAAACAGAAATAGTGAAGAAATAAATAGTGAATATATATTGCTTATAGAGTCACACTTCCCAAATACGTGTGCATGAATGTACCCTACAGCATATGTTTTCACCAAACAGGAAAAGAATATTTCTAGAATGGATTAAATAGTATTCTATTAGATATTATTATGATTGCAGCAATAGAAGATTTTAAATTGAGAAAAAGAGTATATTAAAACTACACAGACTTTACACATTGGTGTTAGTGCACACCACAAATTATATTCATGTCAGCTAGTATGCCAGAGGATCAGGGAAAGAAATTCTTTAGTAAGTAATTCACCTCAGCTTGGTCAGAAAATTGTTCCTCAACAGACTGCTGTATGTAAAGCAGAGACATGAATGATGGCAAACAGAAGCTATGAATCATTCCTGTATCATGTTCTGCATTTTGCTCACTGCAAAAAATCACTGACTCCTTACACACAGGCTTACATAGTCTGGGACTTATATTCCGTCTCACTCCTTGCTACCCAAGGAAATGCACTCTATTTTGCCCAGTGGCAGAAGCAGCACACCATTGACAGGAGTCATCACCTTTATTAACTGCACTATACAGGCTGCATCTGTAATTCAAACTCCTTTTCCTATAGTGAAAGCCTTCCAATGAATTATCTGAAGGCACTAAAACAACTGTCTCTAAAAGTACAGCAGTTATGTTCCCCTGGGCTAAGAAAACTGCTGACTACTGGGGAAATTTGAAAAATAGTATTAAACTCAGAGTGACTGTCAGATCAATTTAATTTTAACTTTGGTATTGTGAGGAGTTATATTGTGGAGGTATATATGCAGAGATGACAGCGATTCTTCTCCATGAACACACTTAAGGACAATTGCATTTTGAACAGTCGTGATTTTTCAGATAGTGTGCATTTAGTAGCAATTAATTCATTAATTCTATTAATCAGAATGTGGGTTATCATTTTACACTTGTAAAAATATGAGGCTTTTTTTCACCTTTGATAATGGACCACTTAAATTTAATTTATTCATCTTTAGAAAGCTGTGACAGAAACCCCTAAACATTTGTGATTATAAGAATACTTAGAACTGAAATCATGATGAAGGAATGGGTCTCCATACAGATTTTACAGAATCCTGCAGCTCTCAATAGGGCAAGTATGTTATTGAAAATGCACCCCACCAAGAAAAAAGAAAAATAACATGATAATGAGAAAGAAAAGAAGCAAACATTTTCCATTTCAGTCCAAGTTCTAACCTGAGACTTCACAGGACAACACAAACTAGTGAATTATTAGTGTTGTTATATTAAAAAAGACAATGGAAAAAAAGAAAAGAAAGTAAAAAGAGTTCACAAAATTTTAGGAAGTACTATAACTTCATTGCAATTTAATGAGAACTGGTCTTCAACTATCAACTTAGAAAGAAAATCTCTGAAGAATAAACCTCTAAAAACTAAACGTGCGGAGAAGGCAAGGGAGAAGTACAAACATACACCATTCATTTCATATAATATTTGTATAGTATCAAACTTGAATCTGTGCCTAATATTCAGTTCTAATAGATCACCAAAATCAATTTGCCTGGGATTGGTCACAGGCTGGTGTCACTCATATAAATAACTAATTCTCACTAAATGAAATTTTAGGTTATTTTCTTAGCAGTTTGATACCTTTTAATGAAAATTAAAGGTATACAGCTTCATGGACTCACTAGCTCATCTATCTCCATTTCCTATACGCCCATATTCAGAGTCCATGCCTTATAAAAAAGCCCCACCAACAAATCCAGATCCAAAATAGGCTAATCAATCCCTGTAAACCTAACCAACAGACAGTATAAAGCTTGTTCTTGCTTTTTTATAATGCTAAATTAATTCTTCCTGCAAAATATTTTCATTAACTCACATGGGCTGTCTGATGGGAGCTGCTCTTGCAGCCCTTCACACTAAGCAAAAGGAAGATACTGGCATGTGCTCAAGTACTTATACCTGGTGGGGACTCCTAAGTGCCTGAAAGGGCACTCCATGATGCTCAAAAGATTTGGTGGTTCCCTGAGAAACTGTCAAAAAAATTGTTAATTAGGGGGATTTGACTTAGCCCTGTTTCCCCACCCCCCTTATCCAATTAGACAAAAAAAAAAAAAAAAGACATGAAGATGTCATCAACAAGTTTAGAAAAACTTCCTTTATTTTTCTTTTCCCTAGAAAAGTGAAGATTAAGAAACTGGGAAGTTTGCTCTAAAGTTTACTTGCTGCTCACGGTAGACCAGAGAGTTGAACTGAACAAAATGATAATTGACGTAAGAGTAAAGTCCCAGAAATCTCATTCTCTGCAGTGTTTTTCAATATCTAATTTCAAGGAATATATCTTGTTGCAGTTGCTGTAAATAAGTTTTCTAACTATGATTGTGGAATAAGTCAGAACGTATGTAAGCTCCTTCACAGAGCCTATCCATATACATGTGGAAGAATATTCTACTAGAAACCCCGAGTATTGCATGTATACTGTGTGTGCATGAGAAAAAATAGAATATACCTGGAAGTCTGAAAGTATGTTTTAATATCAAATATAAGTGGACTAAAGAATGACTTGATAATCAAACAAAAAAAAAAAGGAAAGTAAATACAACACTTTACATATTGCAATAAGCAATAAGATAATAAGAACAGAATTATTTCATAGGAATATAATAAACATACAGAATAAATAGTCAAAAAGGAAACTGGATTTTGCCAGGAGACAGACGAATTTCACACACTAAGCACTAAAGCTTTGAAGAGAATATGTCAAAATTGGAAAGGGTGGAGGCAATAGTTCAAATAAACATAAGAGCATTACAGAGAAAAGCTTCAAATCTATACTAAAATTAAAAAAATATAAAATATGTCTGGAATGCTGGTATTGCTATTTTGTGCTGGAAGGGAAAGGCCTGGGGAATTTTACATTTGAAAATGAACAAATGAACAAAACCTATGTTTTGATCACAGTGTTTGAAGCCTGAGTCCTAAGAAAAAATACCAACTCAAATTCCACATGTTCAAAAAAGGAAGCAGATGATATATTGTATTAATTTACAAGAGAACTTCAATGCCATTCAAAAATCCATGCATTTTGAAGATATTAGAATTCATGAAAGAATTTAGGGATTGTCCAGAAATATTTCACTTAAGAGGGGGTCCCTTGTTATATATAAGTGCATAAGAAAAAAACTCTCTACAAAGTTTAACCCAAATAAGCAAAACAACGAAGAAAACCACCAGGAAATTTGTATGTGAGAATGCAAAATTTAGGAGTTCTTCATGAACACTGAAACAAACAAGAGAGTTCTTCATTCTTATCATTAATTAGAGAATACAGAAAATAAAGCAAGACAACTGCATCATAAAGCTATTTAGACTTAAGATTTCAAAATTTAAATTAAAGCTATGAGTTTGAAGGGTCAGTCATTTCAATAGTGTGGACTCATAGTCAACATATGTCAGTCTTGTTATTTAATGCATTAGGCATGGCTGTTTGAAGTATATAGCAGTAAATGCTGCATAGCATCCCTAAGTAAATATCAATAGAACACTACTTAAGACTTATTTTATACAATATTAGGCACATATTAACCTTCACAATATACATCTAATTATCTGGAATAGCTGGCAAGACAATATAGTTTGAAGATTTGGTTGTACATAAATGCAGTTGGGTCATTAAAAACACCTCTTTTTTAAACACTGTAAATTAGTTTCCAGTTATATTCAGAAGTTAAATTTTAAGAGAGTAACTATTATTTCATGGAAAATAATTAGCAATGCTGCTAAGAATGGGCACACTGATGCTCAGCACAAGCTCCTGAAGAGCTCATTGTACTGACAGCTCCTGCAGTTGTACTGCACTGCTGCCTGGGGCCAGGAGGGACTGACTACCTGATGCAACCTGCCTCAGCTCCACAGTGGCCTTCAGCCAGCTTGCAGGGACCTCAACAGCCCACAGCTATAGCCCCCTTCACTTCCACATCTGAATGTGAAAGCCTACAGAAAAAAACATGGTGGTAGCAGGTCACTGGGGTAACAATACAAGAAAATAATAGACACCTGACCTAGAACCTGGATGGAGTCTTTCAAGTTTAGGAAGTCTAGCAGTGTCCCAGAAAGAAAGCTCATATTTTTTGCTGTCAGCAGTAATATTTTTTTCCCCTGCAGAAAAATAAGGATTTCTATTCCCATGGAAATTCACTGAGAAAGGTGAAAGGATGTAGGATGGAATGCAGTACTGAGATGTGCACTATGAGATACTCAGAAACTGAATTTAAATGCAAGTGTTACAAAGATTAATGGGATAATGGGCAATATAAAGAGTAGAGGGATAAACAAGAATTCTTTCCATAGGGACCATTTTGTGAAAGTATTTAGCAAAAAATAAATATATGAGAGTGGAGGAGGGAGAATGAAAATGAGACACCTCATCTTAGGACTGCAAAGCAGGGAAATTTGCATGATTTCTGGCATCCTAATCTAGTGCTTGCAGAAAATATAGAGAAGTACAAAACAGACACAGGGCACAATATTTGTTTCTGAAGAAACAAAAAATAAAGCAGTTCAGAACAAAGCAGAAATAACCTGTGAACTAAGAAGTTATGGCCTTTCATCTTGTTTTTCCCCAGTAGGTCCCGAACTGCTACTGTATGCAAGTAGAGGGTGCCAGTGTTTTCTTCCTTGAATATATTCTTTATTATCTTGTGTTTCCTTCTGTCTCACCCTCTCTCCCTCTCTCTCCTCTTTCCTAATTTTGAAAATTGTTGTGCTGGGTTCAGCAGTAGCAGTCATTTTTCTCTGTCTTAGTAACTGGTGTAGTGCCGTGCTTTTGACCTTAGTCTAGGAACAATGCTGATAACACACCAATGTTTTTCATTGTTGCTAAGTAGCACTTACTCTGATCAAGGAGTTTTCAGTTTCATGTTCTCTCAGTGAGGATGGGCACAAGAAGCCAGGAGGAAGCAGAGACAGGACACCTGACCCAAACTAGCCAAAGAGGTATTCCATAGCACAGCACGTAATGCCCAGTATATAAACAGGGGGCAGTTACCTGGAAGGGCTATATTGCTGCTGGGGTCTGGCTGGGTATTGGCCGGCAGGTGGTGAACAGTTGTATTCTCTCCCCTTGTTATTTCTCTTATCATTATTATTATTGGTGGTAGCAGCAATGGTTTGTGTTATACCTTAGTTACTGGACTGTTCTTATCTCAACCTGTGGGAGTTACACTCTTTCGATTCTCCTCCCCATCCCTCTGGGAGTTGGGGGGAAGAAATGGGCGGGAGTGAATGAGCAGCTGAGTTGTTCTGAGTTACCAGCGGGGATTAAACCATGACAATTGGGAAGGACAGGTTAGTTGCTATTTAGTAAGGATTTGCAATTGCATAGTTATACAAATAAAATATTTTCCATGGTTGCATGGTTTTAGCACAGCAGTAGAAAAAAAAATCAGTGAAAAATATCCCCACTACAGTAACTGTGACCCCAAATCTGGTCTGAGAAACATATTTGTGCCCTCATTCCTTATAACATAGAACAAAACCAGGACAAGTCATTATCAAAGGAGATTAACTGGTTTGTAAAAATCAAAATGGATGATGAATTTCTCTTTGTTTTACAATGTTATGTCTATCAGAGGTATAAGAATATGTACTGTTACAAATATAACCTTAATATTTTATAAAAAATTAAGTTCTGATGTCACCCTTGTCTGTAACAACCTCTAGATTAATATTTTCTTTATGGCATACCCATATCCTTCCCCTCATCTTTCTGGATATGGACAGAAGGGCAGACAAGGAGGAAGCAAATGTGGAAAATAGAGGCCAATAATATGCACAAGAAACATTTACCAGCTGGCAGAAAATGCATATTCAAATCAGCCACAGCACCTAATTTAAAGGTAATGTTCCAAACCCACACTCCAGACATAAGGAAATATAGTATAATTTTTTTCTAGAACATTACATCATACAGTAATTGTTTTACCACTTCAAAATCACATACATATTTCTGCATTTGGTCCATGAAATCAATACTATCAATATGATGAAATAAAACATCTTTATAGAGGTTGCACTCACACAGTTAAATGGTACACTAGAAATCCCTTGCTGTTGCACGAGGATAAAACCAATTATCATTTACAAGAAATTAGTGTAAAGGCACATAAACTTTCATGACAACACTTCATTCTCCCACACATTGCATTTCTAAAACATAGTCACTTTAATATTGTGGCTGATAACACTTTCAAAGCCAAAGCAAAAGGTTTTAAAATCCTTCATGTAATCTTGAACACAGAAATTGTGATTCCAGTGCAGTGTTTGAAGACTATTTTAATTTTTATTCTAGAAAGTATGAATGTCTACAGAACTGGAAAGTTGACACAATGTACCTGAAAGATATATCTGTGATAACTGAATGGAAATTCATCCTCAGATGTTGAAAGAATGTTAAAAAAAAAATGATTTTTTAATGAGAAAGTTACCTTTTTTGGTAAGAATACTGTTTTTTCCTGTTGCATATTGTTTTAATACCCTAGCGTACCCATAAGAGAATTTTTTCTTTAGGTCCCACTTGGTATTTATTGAAGTAATTTGAATATTTTCATTGACTTCTGCGTCATTTAGACAAGTTGAATTAATTAACTTGTTTGCAAATTGCACACTCTTGTTTACAAAATCATTTGTCTAAGAGTTCTAAAATTTAACAGCAAGCAACTTGCTTTCATAATTTATATAAACCTCTGCAGAAATTAGTTCAAACATGGGTTTATATAGCATTTGGAATTTCAGAGATGTCCTGTGTCAGAAGGCGGGCTGGGAAGAAGGAGGGAAAAAAGGTCAAAGGATTGTTTTCTTCTTACTTCATACTTTTATTCTCAGTATGGATACTGTATGAGTGCCATGTGGCATCCTGTAGTTAAAACCTCCAGACTACAGCTTCTGTATATGAAAATGAGTTCCGTCTTCTAATATTTGTCTCATATATTCCTTAAACACTGTTACACACAGACCCCCAAATGAGAGTAATACTGTGAGCACTTTTTATAGCTTACAGAGAATATATATCCTCCTTGTTCATGGAATTCATAGACAACAGAATACCTGCCTTAATCTCCAGCTTCTTTTTAATGAATCAGATAAAGCACAAATACAGAAAGGCAAAATTTGTCCCATTCTCCAATATGAAGGGATCAATTGGGTCTACTGTATACCTGCAACACAGATTTATTGGTCACACTGGGATGGCTTTTTAGATACACTTATCCCACAGTATTAGACAGTGAGCTGTTCAGTGTGGCCACTGCACTCTTGCCAAAAACTCTGATTTGGAAATCCAGTTCCCAAACTGAAATAGACAAATAAATGATCTTTGTTTGATGATATGTGGATGTCTTTGATCCCCATAGAAGTCTTCCTTTGCCTTCTTAAGTAATCAGTTAGCCTAAAATAATCTGATACTTTTACATTACGTGTGGAGAGAGGAGACCATGTTGAAAAAGGTTTGCTGGCAGGACTTGTGACCTTGCAAGGGACCCACACTGGACCAGTCTGTTCCTGAAGGACTGCACTCCTGGAAGGGACACATGCTGGAGGAGTTCATGAAGAACTGCAGTCTGTGGGAAGGACTCACATAGGAAAAGGGCATGGAGGACTGTGTCTTATGGGAGGCACCCCACACTGGATTTGGCAGAGCCAACATGTGATGAACTGATTGCAAAACCCCTTCGTCATTTCCTCATGTTCTGGTGGGGAAGAGGTAGAGGAAATTGGGAATAAAGTTTATCCCAGGAAGAAGGGAGGGTTTGAGGAAAAGTATTTTAAGATTTGGATTTATTTCTTATAAAATTTCTATTCTGATTTGTTTGGTTATAAGCAAATAATTTCCCCAAGTCAGGTCTGAATTGCCCATGATGGTAATTGGTGAGTGATATTTCCCTGTCCATATCTTGACCCACAAGCCTTTCATTATATTTTCTTTGCCCTGTCCAGCTGAGAAGTGATTGAGCGTCTTTGTCTTTGGCCCAGCACAGGAACAACCCACCACAGATATAGGCTGTAATACAATATAACTCCGATAAATGAATTTTTGTAATACAAATAGAGAGGAAATTATATTAAAAAGGTAAGATAATAGTATGAATAAATAAAAGACAATTGATTGAAATGAAAACTAATAAGGAAAGCAACTTCTCACCGACAGAACAGCCTCTCCTAGTTTCCTCCTTGGGGGTTTTGCTATTCTATTTAACAAGATACTTTTGATAATGTATTCCTGATTAATTCACACATACTGCTCTGGAATGCTAAAAAGAAATCTTTGCCAACCATATATAAGCAGCAAAACAAAGTCACAATCTGTATCAGAAATTAATTTTCTAGTTGTTTCACTTGAATGTACATCTTACAGTTTGACAAAATGTTTCCCAGTTTTCCCAGCTTCCCAGATTTATAAAAGATAGACTTGAAATGCAATGTTTTCCTGATCAAGTCATTAGGAGATACTAAATACCGACTTACATCCATCTGAAACTTTTCTTTTGTTGGCTTTTAACATTCTATGATGAATTTAAAATTGCACTGCTAGAATCAGCATGGAGGATAATGCTGGAATGCTGTTTTCAGGCACATGCTAAAAGTTTTATAGGTAAACCCTTTTGTTTAACATGCATACATATATAATAACTCTTTTTGTATTTCATTAGAAAATTCAGAAGAAGCAAAACCAGAAAAAGTACACATCATTTTTAGTGAGGAAAAGAACAGTGAGAATGCTGCACTCCTGTGCTATTACAAGCTGAATTATTGACAGTGTTCTCTGTCTAATCTTGTAGGAATGGCAAGAGAGATCATGTAAAAAGTTATCATGGTTCATAGCCTCCTTAAATTTCCTGAAAGCAGGGAAGACTGAAGTGTAAAAGCTATAGTATATATGCAAGTTCATTAGTGACTTTTCTTTAGTAACAGGAAGTATAAATTTTATCTCTTAGATGTGTAAGTTTAAAAACTTCATTACTCAAAGAAGAAATCACCTTTAAGCTTAAGGAACCCAAATGTTATATCAGCAATTAAATGAAACAGAAGTAATAAAAAGAATTTTGAATACAATGGCGTTTGCATTTACTGTCCTCAGCAATAAAAAAGATTAGTATTCAAAAAATATTGCCAAAGATCAAAGAGGATTAGAGAGAAAAATCAATGATTATTATTTCAGATTTTCAGACTCCTTTCTGTCTTCCATCTCCTGCTCTTCTTTTCAATTTTTATGTTGTGTAAATTATTGATACATGTGTCTTTATCATTTTATGACTTTCAGTAATCCAAAGGATTGAACCAGATAGTTAGAATTGAAATAAAACATTTGTTAGTTATGACCTAGTTATCAGCAACGTATATGTATATTCTAACACAGCTTTTGCACTGCATCATAGTAACACTGTGCTCTTCACTTCATTACCTAGTACCAGCAGTGGCAGAACCATGTAATTGCTACTGCTGACTGCTTGATCTGGAGTAAAAGCATTTCTTTTCCTATGTCTAGTTTGAGGAGTATTCATATTTCCATTTTATGGTACATTCTGCAAGCTCTATCACAGGAGTTACAGAAACCCAGATGAATGGGTTTGTCATGCTATATGGAGAGATGGGGAGGTCACAGACATCACTGGTTGTGGCAGACGGAGGAGGAAACTAAAAAATTCCTGAAAGGTGAGGGAATTTCTAATAATATGGTTCCTTTTAACTTCTGTCTCCAGGGATCTAGACATGCTTTCAGGTTCTTCAATATTTCACACAAGGCCAAACAAAATCCTGTGTTTAAGAATGGTGAAGTCCAGCCATTTTATCATGCATTACATTATATGTCTATCTCCAACATTTAGCAGAAAAGACAGAGTCTAGGAACTTTTTCGCTTTCTTAAAAAAAAAAAGAATCAAACAACAAAACTCCAAACATTTAATAGTGATACAAGAGTTAAAAATAATATTAAAAGAAATTGAAAAAAGAAAGACTGAGAAACTCCCAGTATAATTCATTGGACCAAAACAGAAATGATTCTGTAAACAAAAACAAATAAAGTTTTTTAAGCATGCAGATATTTTAACTCCATTTTCTGCAGTTTCTGTGCATTTTAGGAAAAAGAGTGTAAAATTAACTTTAATCTGATTTTCCAGTTTCCTAATGCTTGCTCTCACAGAAGATATTACAAATCAAAGCATACTTAAACTACGCCTAGAAGGTGCTTTAGAATTAAACTTGTTTCAGAAATCTCACAGAGCCCTGTGCCAGCCTGGGAAAGGAAGGACATGACACCCAAACCTGCAGCTTTGTGGAAAATATATAACTCCTAAAAAAAACATGTTGTTAGGAAACAACTCTGTTTATGAAGAGTCTAAAATGCTTTATAAAACTCTAAAGCTCAACAAAACCCAGCCTGACAGCTGTCAGTCTGCTCCTTGGGCATCACAACTCATTTGGAGACTGGAGTAGTTATGGAGCACATATAAATTCCCATGGTGTGAACAGCTGTAACTGAGACCATGGTTAGCACTCATCTTTGCCACAGAATCTGAACATTTCGCTTGCTGAGGACCATTAGTACAAACGTAGCTCTGGATGCTCTGTCACTGCATGAAGTTGTGGTGCATGGACAGGAAAGAATCATGCACAGCTTAGCCTTCTGTCCAGCTCTTAAGGCACCAGGAGACAGAAATAAAGGGGACAAAATATCTGATTTTTGGTTACACTGTATTTCTGTTGCTGTGCCTGAATAATATACTTCCTCTAGTATAATAATCCCCCAGCCTGTTTTTAACCGTCTGCCTACAACAGAGAATGAGCAACAGGATTAGAAACATCTTTATTACAATTTCATTCCCTCCCTGAGCCATTTTCTCAGTACTTTACTGCTTTCCCACTTCTGTCCAGGGTAATAAAAGAATGGGATGCCTCTCCTGTTATCCAACTATTCAGCTGATACTAAGGCGATAATAAAAGAATGATTCCATGTCCATTTGGAAAATTGATCAAAGTGGACTGATCTATTCCCAAAAGCCACAAATCAGATGAAAAAAAAATAATTGCCTAAATCCAGATTGATCATCTCTTTCAGTAGTATGGATAGGCTAAGTATACACATCTAGATTTTTAAGGGAACTTAATGCTCTTAACAACAGCCATCAAATGAGATTTTCAAAGGTACCTAAGCATCTAATTCTCATTGGTGCTTATCTGCATCCTCATAAGCCTACTAAGTACTATAAAAAACATCCTTTGATCATCATCAAGTGCATAAGGAAACTCTCAAAAGCACATAAGCAGCTGCCAGATATTCATTCAGAGGAACAGAGGTAGGAGGGAGAGATAGAACAGAATAAGTAATTCAAAAGAACAGGTAATTTCATAAATAATCTACAGTCTCTTTGTGTGTCAAGAACAAATGCCTCAAATGAGGAGAAGTTATATAATTTCCATTTTCCCAAATCTTTGTCTGATTTATGCATGGACCACAAAGTACAGTATATTATATTTTCTATATTTCACTTACCTTAATGAAGAAGCAGAAAACACAAAAAAAAAAAACAACATGATTTATGGTTCAATTCAGTCTCTTCCAGTTAATTTAGGATACTGCTGCTTAGGATGTAAGCATCTGCCCCATCCATTAAGAAAGCCCATGATTTATTTTACATGTCCTGCTCCTTTATGTTATATTTTTAAGAGCGTGTTTATCTCACTCTGCTTTTCCAAGCAGAACTGTTATTTTTCTCATACGAGAAGAAATTCTCATAAGAAAATAAATTGTTCTGCCAAAAATTTAAATAACTTATTTTCTGCCACGAATTCAGCAAACTTTGTTTAAGCTGCATTTCTTCTGGAAGGTAGAAGTGCTATCTCCCAGACACCATTTGAAAATGACATGCAAATTCATGTGAATTCTTTAAATCTGCAGAAATGAAATTGTGTTTGCCACTGAAAACATTCTGAAGAAAAAGGGAGCACAAATTGTTTTTAAATCAAGTAAAAAGTTTGAATTTTCTTGAATTTCTGTTGTATAATTGTGAAACATTTGTTTCTCAGGACTCATCATGATTGCTGTGTCTGTTTTATTGCCTCAGCCCATAAGGAAAAAGGTTATATTTGTTTTCTCTCCAACTGACGTTTTACATTTTTTATTTCTTTTTGGCTTCTGAAAGTTATTCCTGTTTAAAAGTAGAGAAGCTTTTGTCTGGTCTCTATGTAGACAAAAAAGCACCTTGACCAGAAGCGCAGTCTTTGCATTTCCTGTGCTCTAAGGAAGGCAGGGACTATTCACCCTTGTTATCTTCAGGAAAAGTACGAATGACAGTCTTTTTTATTATTATTTAATAAAGTATAAATGCAACACTGAAGTGTCTGTCACACAAGCTGGTATGACTACAGAACTCTGTTCCACAGAGTTCATTTACAAAAAGCACTTCTGTTACTCAAGTTTTGAATGATAGAGAATGCAAGACACCCCTAAAGGTTTCTCTACATTGCTTACTTAGAATAACTTACTAATATCTGATCAATACCTCTAATTTCCTCGCTAGAGAAGTCAAACACAACAGTATTTCTATCCAATTAAAAATTCAACAAAAATAACTGATGCAAATGAGTATGTGTTTTCTCAATTCAGGAGGTGATAAACTAGGAAAAATCTTGTCTTTACCAAGATTCAGTATCACTTAAGGCAAAACAAAACTAAATTCACAGCTGTGTACTAGGAAAAGGAAGATATTTGATAGTTTGCATCAACAGAGTTCCTATTTAATCTGTACTCTTACCATGCAACTCTAATCCTTTGTTTTATGATGCTCGGATGCTCATGTTGTTTGGCTAACAAATTTTCTGGCTATATAAGTGAAAAAAATGACTTTTTACAGTTAGTGTATAGAAATTAGATAGTAAAAACCAGAAAATAGAAGAAATGTCTGAACACATCATTGAGGGGATGTAAAATTAATTTCTCAAATTCACAATATATCTATCATCGTGTATTCCAGACTTGAGTTTCCTGGCACATAAATCAAAACCAAAGCTGTATTCAGTTGCTCACCTATAAGCACCTATTGCCATGCCTAGACACATGCTGAAACATCAGCATGAGGTTGGCAGATAAAGTGCAGGACCTGTGGGAAGCTCACTCCCTCCTGGAGAAGTAGCAGGAGACCCAGCACAAGACTCCAGGGCACCTCAGAGGGCATGAGACAGCTATGCTCAGGCAACTGAACAAAGTCTCAGGGGTCCTTCTGACAGGAAACTTCAACAATCTATTCAACTTGCAATGAAAGCTGAAAACCATGCCAAAGATTTAATGATGTCAGAGGAGGCAGAAGTATCGTATAGATGGGTAGGATTTTTTCTGAAACTAGATAAAAACTTCTAAAAACTCACTCATGAGAAAAAAAAGTTTGATGAAATGTGGAAACGTTTCTGATAACACCTAAAGCAACAGATATAGAAAGTGAAAAAATCAGTTTCAGTTTTGCAAACAGGTCAGAAAATACAGAAAAAAAAACACAGTATAATATAACCCTCAGATTAATACGGTTAGTCTTAAAGAAAGAGTGAAATACTTTTCCTACATAGAGAGTAGAACAGAAATTCTACATGTTCTACCATTTAATTCTATGATGAGAGATGCAACATTTTACATAAAAAGAAAATTAATAATAAAATATGGCATATTCAGCTTCATCTCCAAACTGCTTCTTAAAAAAAAAAAACAACTGCATTTTTTATGATATCATCCAGGCCCAATCTAAAAGCCTAAGCTTAGACATTGCTTGCAAAGACACTAAACTATCTGCTCCTGGTACTTATAATGGTGTGATACATTCCATTGTTATAGGATTAATAGAATTAGTAATGGATTAGTAGTAGTAATGAATCTGTAATTAGTAATGAATTAGTAATGAATCTGTAATTGAAGATTGTTTTTAAACCATCTGTTGCCAGATTTAAATATCTGATTCTGTGAAGATGCTGTCCCTGATATTGTCTGTGCAAAGTTCTGCATTGGGTACAAAAAAATAGAAAGCCATGAATTTATATCATTGTACATAAAGCTCCTTCAATATCTACTTTGCATGTTTTACAATCCAAATTTAGCAGTTTCTCCCATCTTTTAGTCTTTAACAATGCTTGAAAGTACAATGACATTATTATTTTCTGCTTTTTTTAATCAATTACTTGAGACTACTATTATTGTCCCCAAACTACACTAAATAGCAATGAAAACAAATTAAGTCTAACCTTCTATACAAATCATCATCATCACTAACTTATTTTCAAGAATGTAAAATGGTGTCTACATTGAACTATTAAATGTTTAAACTGCAAAATCATTTACTACAAGCTGACAAAAAATCTGGGGAGGAAAATAATGTCTAAATGTATACTGCTACCACCGGTTAAACAACAGAACCTGCATGAATTTTATAAACAGCAGGGGAAAATAAACAGAAAAATACTTCTTGAATTCATAATGTTTTGCACCAATAGTATACCTGAATTGATCTGGAAGATAAATTTTATCAGTACTAGCAAAAATGATCTGAAACTATTGGTTTCTTTCTTCTTACAGACAAACTAAAATAGATGCTGACAAAGTGAAAGAGCTGAATTAAAGTGACATTTTGGGGCAAATTAATTCATGAGGTGTCTTTAAATAGGAATTTTATTTATTGATGTGACCAAAAAAAGAAAATTATTTCCAATGCTTGTGGTACCTAGCCAACCTTTTCTATTTAAACTGCTTCTAATGTTTGACTAACAGCTAGTCAGGGCAAAATTTTTGAGTCTCACACTGTCTGGCATATTCAAGGCATACATAAAACTTGATTTTAACAGACTAAGCCACTACGTTTTCCATTAGGAAGATTCACAGTCCTAGGCCATTTCTAATAAATAACTCCAGCATTTACAATGAAAGAGGAACAACAGTGCAGTAACAATTTCTCTGGCAACAGTCTGTTCAAAATTCCTTCGAAGGCCTGTTGAGAGGGAAGTCTGTAGCATGGTCCCCCAGGAGGCACTGGCATGTTTCATTATGACAGTCCTTGGCAGCTCATCAGTTCTACTCAGGAAGTGATCAGCCCCTTCCAGCAACCCAGTTAATTTGTTTCCTACTCCAGCTTTTAGATCCTCTACCCTCTGGCCTTGTTCTTTTCTCTGCAAAGCAATCAAAGCAAATAACCCCATTCAGACTCTGGGCCACCCAAACCAACCCAAAGGAAAGGGCAGAGATGCACCATTGCCAGCATCACCTATTATGCTACTAACTACCCAAGAACATGAAGGGAAGAAGGATAGCAAACACTTTTCCTTGATGAATAAAGATTTTTCACTAAACTGCATAAACATCTGTCAAATGGTTTTAGAGGGAAGTATGCTTGACAGATATTTTTTTAAGGTTGTTCTCTTTTGATGAAATCTGTTTCTCATTAAATCCATTCAGATCACTCTCTAGCTTTCCAGCACAAGTTCTGAGCTGCCTTCAGAATAGTGCTTCGTGAATGGAGAGCCTTGATATCTTTCTTCATTTAAATTTTGATCAGTCTGAATATCATTTCTGTGACACTTCCTTGGCTGCTGTTCTGAATTAAATTACATTGATTTGTTTCTACTTGGTATTATATATGCAGGTGGAATTAAGCCATAACACTCTAAGTTTCCATACTGAAATAAGAAACTTTGCAGAAGTAATCCTTCACTGGCCTTGCCACAATGGAAACTGCTTTTAGCTAACCAAGCCCATGAAAATGTCCCTTAAGAACAGTATGAAAGTCAAAACATTCCTGTCAAAAAAGACAGGAATCCTGTTGAATCCTGTTTTCTCTAGTTAGTTGGATATAGGAGCTTAGTACCTAAGATACACATTCCTGGGAAAATCCTTGTTCCAGAAAAATCAGTAGCAAATGCTTCCCTGCACGACTGAATTTTATTCAAGCTGTTTGTAAATCCTCTTTTTTTCTGATTAATTTTCACAGATTATTTTTTTAAAAGGCTATTTATACCAAATGCTATAGATATAACAAGGAGAAATGCTACAGTAACAATTCATGCAAGAACACTGGTCACTATTAGTAATTGTTGGAAGTAGCTAATGGGCTTAATGGAGGTGATGGAGACTGGAAATAGATTACATCTCACTTCTGTGATCTGGGAACCACAGCTTTTTTGTCATTACTGAACATTTCTGTCATTTTAATACATTGGGGTTTACATGTTGTTTGACTGCATGCTTTATAACAGTATTGAATATATTCACTGATAAATCTATGGACTTGTCAGGAAGAGAACTGGACAAAGAAACCATTAAAATTATGCCATCTGCACTATTACCTTGTCTGACCAAAAAGAGGAGGAAGAGCCTGTCCTGGTTTTGTCAGGGTTAGATTTAATTTTCTTCCTAATAGCAGGTGCAGTGCTGTGTTTTGGCTTCAGTCTGAGAGCAATGCCGATAACATACCACTGTTTTAGTTGTTGCTAATTGGCACTCACCCTGATCAAGGACTTTTCAATCTCATGCTCTGCCAGGAAGGAGGGGAAGCTGGGAGGGAGCAGAGACAGGACACCTGACCCAAACTAGCCGAAGGGACATTTCATACCACAGCACTTCATGCCCAGTGTATAAGCTGAGGGGAGTAACCTGAATGGGACCTATTGTTGCTTGGGTCAGGCTGGGTATCGGTCAGCGGGTAGTGAGCACTTGAGCATCACCTGATTTTTATTCCCTGTACTTTATTTCTTTCTTTCTTAAGCTCCCTTTCATTATTTTACTTTTTTATTACTATAATAATAATAATTATTATATTTTACTTTATTTCAATTATTAAACTGTTCTTAACCTACAGGTTTCACCTTTTCCTGATTCTCCTCCCCATCCCAACAGAATGGGAGGGACATGAGAGAGAGTGAGTAAACTGCTGCATGACACTTACTTGCTGGTTGGGGTTAAACCACAACAGAGGCTTAGCTTGAATCTGGGCCTGAGAAAGGAATATGATTCTGCACATAGGCAAAGGACTTTCTGCCAAAATAAGATCACTAAAATGGCATTCCCATAACTGCCTTTCTCTTGGCACCTCCATGACCATGGAAGCACACACAATTTGTAGATAGCTGCTGTAATGACTGACCAATGAAAGAGAAACATATAATCTACCATGTCTGGTTGAGAATTCAGCAGCACTTCACAGAGTTCCTAAAAACCTCCTGTAAAAAATTATTTTGGATGACATGGATTTAAAAACATCAGATAAAATGGGGAACTTACCAAGTCTTATTGTCAATGCTTTTATTTATCTTTTTTCTCCCGAAATATCAATTTTGTTGACACAGCTCTCTGAAACTGAAAGCTGCCCAATTCTGCATGAATGCCACAATCATTAATCATGAACATGACAGCAAAGTTCCTTGAAGCATGGATTCTACCTTCCTCTGTATGTAATGCAGACAATGAATAATAGATAGTACCACATATCCTAAGTCTTTTGACTTCACTGTATAATCTCTCCAGGAATAAATATTGCTTAATAATCGTTAAACTATCACTATGGGGTTTTGGTTTTTTTTTTTGTTTTTTAATTTATTTTCAGTTTCTGCAGATGTACTTTTGCCCTCCCTTATAGGGTCTTTCTGGTTGGAAATTTTTAGTGTTCAGAAAATCAGATACTTAGCTCTCTGAACTTTAAAATCTCAACTGAAAAAAAGAAAACCCAAAAGTAGTCATTTACAGAAAATATTTTTCACCAGGTATTCATTTCTTTCTCTACTAGCATTCTGCTGCTCTGCTTTCAATGCAGCAACATAAGAGTGTTTCCTATGTAACATAGGAAAAACTCAAAAGGAAAAGATATATCAAAAAAGATATATCACAAACAGGAACAGTAGCAGCAGCTTAGCTTACACAAAGCTGAATGCTTTGGGATAAATGTTTTTATTGCCTGTAGGCTTCTGTTGTGAACTGTACCTCGCTATGGTAGTGCATCCATAACTACTGGAAGCTCACAGTCATTAGGGGCTGTCTTGGTCTTCGCATTCTTTTCTAAACTTCATATCTCTTTTAAGAACTTTTGTTAGTTTAACCAGCATTTCTGATCTTTGATGCTTCATTGTAAATTTAAATAATGTATTTAGATGTCTAAACAAATGCATCATGATTAAAAATATTGGCCTGTGTTTATAAATAGTAAAATGGTCTCCAGCTTTTCTCTTCTCTGAAAAACATGACAAACTTTAACAGGATGAGAGGGAGAGAGACAGAATTTGATCCAAGCAGTGACAGGAAAGTAATAATGTTGTGTAGCTACTGTCAGTGACCTGATTTCAAGGGAAAGTTCTGATTAAATATATGAATTCAGTTAGAGCATATTGGTAGAAAGAGGATATTCAACATAAAAGAAAATCTCAGAAAATTATGATTATGGACAGCACATTAAGACTGCAAAATGAAAGTGAAATAATAAATCTTACTTATTCACAGGTATATAGAATCTCCTCATGCAGACAGTTGTCAAGATATGATTTACATATAGGATTATATCACATTCTTTCAGATCTTAGTTCTTTAGGAAAGAAATCTCTAGCTGTCCTTATGACTCATGCAGGTTTGGTTACGTAACTGATCTCCAGACATCTGTTTTCTATAGCAAATTTCTGCATTATAATAATTAAAAGCAACATTACAAAAAAAAATAAACCTATGAAATATACAGTAAACTCTGTAGCTTGCTCAGATCTTGATCAAAACATGCCATGTACCACATCCCAAATCTCTTCAAATACCCAGCCTTGTTAAACCTAAAACAAGAGAGACAGAAACAGCAGCACTCTAAAAGATCTGAGCTTTTTCACAGAATGATCTGTCAGCTCAGCTAGGGGACAACTGTCTACTGCCTTGGAATCAAAGGCAACTGAACAAAATTTCACCCTACATCAGTGTTTTCTTCATTTACTACCAGGAAGGCTGAAAGCTATTCAAAAAGTTTAAAATTTTATTTAGAATTATCTCAATCTAGCCTTTCTTTTGAAACAATTTCTTCTTTATTTCTCTGTTGAAAAAGCATTCTGAATAAAAATAACAACAATTGTTGAAAATCTTGTCACATATTAAGGGCTTCAGGATAGGAAAAGATCTTTAGCTATTCTCAGATTCCGGGATCATCTGCTTTATAAATTTTCCCATGGCAGATTTGACTAGTCATTTAAGTCTCTGCTCCTTGCATCCTTACGTGATTTTTAAAATCAGAGCCACTACCTCTACTTATTCTCACTTATCCATCATAAAATGTAGATTACAAAATATTTTTTCTACCTCAGATGCATTTTCTGATTGTATGAAATGTGGTCAAGGGAAGCATCTTCTCTGATGCTGCATTATTTGGATGAGTGCACCACACTCATCCAAAAAGTCAACAGGGGAGATTTACCTGATGTGTCTCCAGACATAACATTCTAAACTTCTATGACCATTGTGCGAAGCACTGGATCATATAAAATCTTATTGGATCCCTAATTAAAATGCTATAATACAGCATTTGAAAATACTTGGATTAAGGAATTTGTATTAAAAGAGACTTCCATGCATTGTCAATAGCTTTACATCGTCATGAAAAAATAAATTACTATTTCAATGTAATTACTGTCACATCATTTAAACCTTTCCTGGTTTTCAATTGAACTTCTTCAGCAATCTAGCTTTATCCAGTCATCACTTCCTATGAACCCCTAGACCACAGGCCTGCAACCTGTAAATTATAGATCCCTCCAACAAATAAGCTATGTAATAACCATCTGAATTTTGCCTTTTCATTGCTTCATTCTCCTAGACTACAAATGCAGTAAATGCCCAAACCTTGACAAATAGGTCCCCTTCACATCAACATTTCATGCATCTTCTTCTCATTGGAGTAATTCAAAATAATATTTTTACTCTTTCTGGTTTGATCAAACCATCTTCTAATTCTCCCACTGGTAACACTCTTAGTAAATCAATACAGTAGCTTGAACTTTAGGATCTTGCATATTTTAGGATTTGCATGCATTTCTACCCTTGTCTCTTCTTCACTCATTTTATCTTTCTTTCTATAATTTCACACTGTTTATTCTCCTGCCCTCCACCCCCCTCTTTCTTCAACAGTTGATCATGACATCACTTTTCCTTTTATAAAAAATCTCAGTACTAACTTCTACAGAAAATCTTATAAGAAGGAAGTAATGCTAACATTATATATACAGGCACAGTTTTTAATCTGCACAAATGTACACAAAATGTAATCCAATGGCCATATAATCTCACTTAATTATTTTCCATGCACCCAAAGTATATTTTCATTCTTTTTCTTATATAAAATGTAAATTCAGTTTTTTAGTTCTTTTAAAGAATCACATCTAAATAATGTGCATATAATCCATCCATAATGGACATTTTGAAAAGACAAAACTGTTTACAAAATAGAGCTATTCATATGCAGATTAGAAATAATGCACACACTTTAAGAAAATTGTTAGTATATGGAACATACGTCTAGGAAAATAACAATTTCTATTCATTCTCCATGTCTAGAAATCTTCAGATCGTTTTTGGTACTCTTCTAAAGCAAACATTTCAATGTGCAGTTCACATGTTGCAGGTTAGACAAGAAATTACACAATCCGACAATTGACTGTGTCTTTGATTTTAAAAACTTTTAATGTATATTTCCTCTCAAACTGTAAATAGCATGCCAGTCCACATATAGCAGCTACAGTAATGAACAGTTCAAGGAAACAATGAACTAGCAATTGATTAAATTAGATAGATTTCAATGTAGCTCACCATTGATAAGATACATAGAACTTCTTTGAACTTGATAAAAAGACTAATTTATTTCTGTCTTTGGATAAGAACATCAAATACCGTAGCTATTTCAAATACATAAATTCAATGGGGTTTTCTTTACAAATAGATATTTCAGAGTAAAGTCTTTAACTGCTGTTGGCAGTGGAATATTCACAGAAGTTTCAGGAAAAAAATCAGCTGGTCATACATAGGGGAGAGAGTTTTCAAAGCAGCTGGCTTCAAGACAAACCTCAGGCTTGATTTTGTAAAAGTTATTCTATTTGAAGCTTCAGTCTCTCCTTTCCATTGGTAAAATGAATGGAAACATAAATCAAACTTGTACCAAATCTTTCTCTTGCTATTTGTGAGTCTAATATCTAGAGAAAAGACAAATTCTATTGAAGGTTACTCAAAACTTGTTTGTGAGCTCTGAGTTGTTGTTTCTTTGAGTTGGTATTTTTTTTTTAGTTTTAAGGCTAAGTCCTATTGTACAGGTACAATGTAGATAATGTGGAGAACTGATAATTTTTTCTTTCTTCTGATTCAAAAATAACCTTTCCCTCTCTCCTGTGTGAAATTCCCAATTTATTGAAACAAATAACAGACTTCTATAAAATTTATTTTGCAGCATGTTTTTCCAGTACCAAATCAGAGAAAACTCTGTACACACCTTTTAATGTCATTCAAGAACAAAAATAGCACTTATATTTTGTGTCAGTTTTGTTAAGGTGGCTTTCTCCAGGCCCAATGTTCCAGTATGTAATTATGTCATTTAGTTTTCATGTTGGCTTTCTTTTTCTTTAAGGCACTTGCAGAAGCAACATCTAGGGAATTTCACAGCTGATGAAATCTTGGCCCTAAGATGATGAATCACAGAACTCCCACTGATTTCAGCAGGGCCCAGAATCTCATTCAGGCCTTTCAAAAGCTACTATACTATTATATTACATAGTAAAATGCACATTTAATTAATTACGCTTTTCAAAAATGTTCAGAGAAGCTGACCTCCAGACATTCATTTCTCAAAGGGTCAAAAAGACAGGTCTTAAAACTACTCAGATTAATGGCAGAACCCACATTACATCCCCTGCCTTTGAGGTGAAATGGAAGCAATTTATGTACTAAAAGTCCTAACCCTGTTATTTCTTTCAGGATTGTACAAATAGTTTATAAAAAAATAAAAATATACTAGAAGCTATCAAAAATACCTCTCCCCTTTTCTAGTTCTATAAATAATGAATTTGATAGCACAAACAGCTTCACCCCTGAAAAGTCAAAATAGTATTAAATTCATTTACAGTTCTTGGGCAAAAGTAGTGAGCATACTAAGTTAAACTTTTTTTTCTGAAAAATCAGAATATACATGTTCTCCCCCAGAGTCATACCTTAAGCACCTGCGACCTCAGCTTCTGAAATTTAGACTCCTCACAGATAGAATCCCAGAGAATCAGACACTGTATTTTTGGTTGTGTTTCCTAGAGACAGATTGTCCATGCAAGACATCTTTTCTCATGTTATTTCTTTCCTAAAAATCAACAGAAGAGTAGGTATTAAGGGTAAGAGTAAGTATTAAGGGTAAGAGTAAGTATTAAGTAAAGCACAGTGTAGTGAGCACCCTAGTTAAAGAAAAAATTAGCTGGAGGACTAAAATAAACTTATGTGGCTAAATCCTACCCTGTGCATAAATGCATTGGGGAATGGTAATGTTATGCAGATGCTTTCCCCTCTAGTGCACCCACATAAAGTAACAGCAAGGCAGTTTCCTATCTGTCCCAAAGCAGGCAAGCACACGAGAAAGGTGTAAGAGGAAAGCTTAGCTTCTTGTGTTAGTAAACGAAATGATCTTGCTGCTGTCTAGGAAACATAACTATGCCACTCCTAGCGTGTTCGTTGCCCTGTGAAGCAAGTACTTATTCCTTTTTTCGCTAAAGAAATTATTTTGCCCTTATGCACCTTCACTTCTCCATCACATGTATTTTCTTACTCTGAAGCGCTTAAACCCTTCTGCATATAAAGACTCCTGGCCACAGTGTGCAGAGCAGCTCCTTACTGCCACTCTCTTCAGCACATTAACTCTAAGTGCAAAGCTTATCTCACATATGAAGGCTGTGTTTCCTCTCCCTTCTTTCAGGTTCCTGCCAAAATATCCCACTGTGTAGCTGAGATTCGTTCCCATTGTCCAGCCACTTGTCTAGCTTGTGGCACTACTCCTTTCTTCAAAGTATAGGAACCAAAAGCACAATTACCTTTTCTTAACTGCAAAACTAGGGGTACCATTCTCATCCAGCTCTTGCTTTTGATAATTTGTTGCAGTGTCATGGCTTAAACCATGACATGCAATAATTATTTAATTAAATCAACAAAATAATTAAAATAAATTATGTAAGACATGCTGATGGATACCAAAACACTATCCAAATATTCTCTTAAATTAAATGTTGTCAACTTATATGTAGCTATTAATTTTTAACATCTCCATGTAGGTGATAAGACACTTGGTACATAAAGCTGTTAAATTCTTGCTCTAACGTTTAGGCAGAGAAACTCCAGGAATTCAAGAATTTGTCAAGGCCTTATCTAACTAATGCTCAAATGCTTTCTCAGTGAAATAGAAGACTACTTTGAAGGAACACGGTAAATAACTTGCAGTGCCAAAGCAAACCTCTTTGCACTTTCCTTCTTAACTCTCTCTTTAGCTGTGGAGGGAAAAACAAACATACGGTCTGCTAAAAATAAACTTTCAGTATTTGCTTTTCGGGTCATGAACTTTTTATCCGACATGTTGTTGTTGCCATTGATTTATTAATTCTATGGAGCTGCATGCAATTTTGCATTCATTATTTTACCTGTCCTGAACTAGAACATGTGACAAAGGTTGAAACTTTTTTTTAGTCTCTTAAAACAAAACAGCCTATGAGATAAGGCTGTACACAACAGCATTTGATGTATTACATCTCACTGGTATCTGACAACCCTTACTCCCTGGTGATGCAATTCTTTTCTAATAATTTAGTCTCAGTCTATTAAAAGACAACTACAGATAATGCATCCAGGCAAGTGGTGAAGGATGTCGAGAACGGTACATGTATAAAGATTATCAAAACACAATTCTAAAAAAGAAGTGTGCTATTGATTTTTTAATCATTTCAGACAGAGACTGTTATATGGATTTTCTACAGGACTGAACATAACTAGCAGCCACTGGAAATGGATTTCCTCTTTGCTGCTTCATACATCATAAAAATAGATTTTTTATATATATATTTACCTCTAAGTAAAGAACATAGCTAGCTGTCCAGAAGTCATCTTATGGTACCAGAGATCTGATAGACTTTCCAATCTGTTGCTATTTTGAATGTTATCAGATTCTATATTCCACACAACTCCTGATGAACAAGTATTTCCACATTATGCATAAAGAAATACAAGATCATAAGTAGTCTTTGAGGCTTTTGTTCTGTGCTGCTGCTGACATTTGGGTTCTCAGTTATAATCTGGCCACAAAGTGGAGTAGGACCCTTAATAGCTTCGTGCTTTAGAAAACATTTCTGACAAAGTGGATTAAGTCGCCATTCACAAAATGAGGGGCATTTAGAGCATGCTTGCATTTTTATTTGGGTGAGGATGGATTTTAAGTGTTTGGCCTAAGATATGATTTCTCAGAGCATTTTACAAACTGTTAAATAGAAACCATTTACTAGGACAACTGATCTAATTGCCTATCTAGCTATATAGTCCCCATGACAACAACGCAAGATGCAGGGGTGCGTAGTTCTCAAGACACATCAGCTGAACACACACATAATACTGGAACATAGCAAAGTAAAGCCTTAAAGCAGGCATTGTACTTTAAATGTTTTTCTTTCAACATTTTTCACATAGGGGATGAAGGAGAATGGAGTCAGAACTGGGAAACCCTGAGTTTGTCCTTGATATTTAAAAGAATTATTTGACACTTTTAACATTCACTTTCAGAAATGTTCATTGTAGATTATCACTACTTTCCAGGCTTAGAACAGTAGAATATATCAACAGGTTTCCTTTCTTCTCTTCTGTACTGCAATTTCAATAGCCCTTTTACCATATGCCACAGCCAAGATGTCAGTACAAGATAATTCAAGATCAGATGACTGGAAATTTCTTGATACACGTTAGCATTGTTAGGAATTATGGTTCTCACTGCAGATGTAAATTTGATGTGCACATCAAAGTATTAGAAAGCAAGCCCTGCTAAGTAAATCTCAGAGATAACAGAGGTACTGACACCCCTCTGTCTTTAACCACATAAGTCATCATCTCTGTCAGGCTTCAAATGGTGCTTTTTCAAAAGGGAAACTGGTGTGAAACTGATGTGCAATATGTTCTTTATATAAAGGCTCTGTACAGTCAGACGGATCTCCTTGCCAACATATTGGCATATCACTACAGATCCAGCCATTGGTTTTGGCCCATCGTGGCCATTGCCAGGCATGCTTCAGGAAGCAAGGCATTTGCATACATATCCCATTGCCTATTGCTATCTAGCACCTACCAGGCAAAGCTATGATTTTAGATCAGTGGATTTTAGTCTCTAAAATATTTTGAAACACAATTAAAACAGCAACATCAAGTTTGATGCAGATGTAAATCTAAACATGAAGGCACATCTGAGCAGGAATTGATTGAGGGAGCTATATAGCTACACTTAGTTATATACACATAACTGCACATAGCTATATACAAAGTAACTCGCAGACTTTTACTGTATTTTACTCATCACAGACTACCAAAATACAAGTATGGCAGTATGTCTTAAAGAAGCATTAAGTTTCAGAGAATCTGCCTGCTTGTTGGACTATTTTCAGATAGGCAGAAGAAATGAGACCAGGTCTATGCATGTGTGAACTGTGACAGCATCTCCACCATAGTCTTCAAAGAATAAAAAAAGACTTTTCAAGACCACTGAACTCCAGATTTCTGCATTTAAAGAGGATTAAATAGGAAGTTCCTTTGTGCTGCTCAGCCTCTATGCTGAGTCCTAAGTACTAACCTTCCTTTCCTCTGTGTTTAAAGAGGAATATGGAATATGCCATATAGTCTTTCCAAATTAACATATTTCTTAATATACTGTTGATCTATAAAATAAATAAAACATATTTTTCTTACATTATGACCAACCTGTCTATACTGTATGGCTAAAAGGTTTTAATTTCAAAAACATTCTTATCACACACATTCATAGTAGAAAAACCAAAACCAGTGTGTGATTTAAAGCACAGCCTTGACCACACTAACAAATAGTTAGTTTAACATCTGAGATACAGAAATGGTATAAAGCTTACTACTTATACATGTTAACTTCATCACTGTAACAGTACAGTAATGGACTGCCAAGACCAGCAGAAGTTTAGGATGTCCTGATAGAATTGTCTGAACATTGATTGTCCCAGTGCTTCCTGATAGGTTACAACATGTTGCCCACAGGTGACTTGGCAGACACTAGTTTGGAAGAGAACTGCATTATAAATCTTGCAGACACATTAAGTTTATTGTTAATGACTATGATTTTGCAGTATACAGTTTAAGTGTATATGCCCATGACTCCCTCTTCTGGATAATCCACACAGAAAAGAAACAGAAAATAAGTACTACCTATTTTGAAGTGAAGAAAAAATAAAAATAAAAATAATAAAAGGCATAGAAGGAGGAAAATAGAAATAAAAGATATTATAAAGTAAAATAGTCTTTATCAAAACAGATTGATTTTTCTTCTTAATCTTTTCCTATTTATTTTTTACAGTTCATGTCTATTTTACCTTGAAAGTATCATTTCACACACAAAATTTGAACAATGACATAATGGATATTGTTGTAAAAAATAGGTTTTTTCTTCTTAAACTGTTCTTTATCTCTCACTACAGTACATAGCAGAGGCGTTAAATAATTTGTAAGAAACTGAACAAAAAAGAAGACAGAGCAGATTGGAATGATAATGAAAAATGTAAGAGTGGATTAAAGAAATCAAATATTGACATAATGTAGCTCAAACTAGTAAAAAGGTGTTTGCTAGTTTTTATGAAAGAATACATAATAGAGGAATGTGGCCTGTATTTGTAGGGCCTGGGCAGGTAAACAATGGTTAAGCCACAAGAGTAGGTTAAAAACATGAATTGGAAACAAAAATAAAATAAAAAACATTTCTCCTGAATAAAGTACCATATTTTCATAAAAATGGAATGATAAAATTTAACAAGAAGTAAAAAAAAAAAAAGTGTTTTTCAAGTCAGAAATAAGTTTCTTTTGAGTAAAGCTTGTTTAGTTTAAAGATTAAAGTTTGATCAATATATTCCAAAAGACATATTTATTGAAAATATTAAGTAGAAAATTCAATGTATTCAGTATATCTGAGGATGGGTAAAACCAACAGGATACATCTGAGATTAATCTTATTTAAAGGAAGCACCCTTACACTCTTAACTTTGAATATGAGGAACTGAAGAGGTGAACAGAACTAAAAAAACCCAAACTACCTCTTGAGTGTTTTAAATGAAAGGAGATATTCCAAGGGTTGAAACTTAAGCAGCAGAGGTTTAGACTGGATCTGAGGAAGAAATTCTTTACTGTTAGGGTGGTGAGGTGCTGGAATGGGTTGCCCAGGGAGGTAGTGAATGCTCAAGACCAGGTTAGATGAAACCTTGGGTGATATGGTTTAGTGTGAGGTGTCCCTGCCCATAGCAGGAGGGTTGGAACTAGATGATCTTAAGGTCCTTTCCAACCCTAACTATTCTATGATTCTATGGCAGATAAATAGAAATAATTTACTAGTGGAATAAGACCAAAGAGAGTAAAATTCATTTCCCAAATTCAGCTCGGGAAGATGAATTAGCAATATAAATTAGCTTCAACTGCAACACTGCATTTTCATTGAGAACATGTCCTGGTTTCAGCTGTAACAGTTAATTTTCTTCCTGGTAGCTGGTGCAGTGCTGTGTTTTGGCTTTCATTTGAGAAGGTTGTTGACAGCACACTGATGTTTCAATTGTTGCTAAGTAATGTTTACTGTGATCAAGGACTTTTCAGTCTCTCACACCCTGCCGGTGAGGAAGGGCACAGGAGGCTGGGAGGAAGCAGAGACAGGACACCTGACCCAAACTAGCCAAAAGGGTATTCCACACCACAGCACATCATGCCCAATATATAAACTGGAGGGAGTTACGTGGAAGGAACTGGTCACTGGGTCAGACTGGGTATTGGTCAGCAGGTGCTGCTTTGAGTACAGATTTCAAGGCCTTTCTTTAGGGTCTCAGTATTCTTTTCAAATTAGATCTTTGGATTTTCAGATTTTCATAAGCTAGCTTGTTTTACCTTCACAGGTCTAAGTTGTCCTTATTAGAATGTAGTGCTACACATTAAAGATAGAAAGGCAGCTAGTTAGAAAGAAGATTGAATATGAGATTAAATTTTTGAATTACCTTATTTCGTTCTTTACTTCAATTGTAACATAAACATTCCTTTTTTTCTTTTCACAAAAGTATGAAAAAAAGAAAAAAATCCAGACTTTCACAAAGAGAAGTGCTGTCAAGTAATTTACAGTGAAACTAAGCCACATACATTAACTTTCTAAAGGCTGCTATGCAGACTTAGACAGAAACTAATAAAAATACAGAACTTAAAAATGTAATTTAAGAGTGAAACAGAACTCTTTAGAAGAACTGAAATGAAATGAGACCTGCTCCATAAGCAACATCAAAATATTGCATGATGATGGATAAAGATGACATTTACAAGGTTTGGTAATGCAAAATGGTGAAGTTTACAGGAAATTAATCTAATATGGTAGACATATCATTTCCCACAGAGGCTGGATCATAATTCAGCTGTCATCACATGACAAGGTCAAAATTTACCACAGCATACACTCTACAACTGTAACTGTGACTTGAAGAAGCTTCATCACATCTTAAATCATTTTCTGCATAATTTCAGATATAAAAAGCTATTTCTGATGGATTAGAAGGTCCATCCCTGCTGTATTAAAAAAAAAACTCTCCAAAACTTTTGATTAAAATATAATGCAGAGAAATAAACACACCTATCTACTTAAAAAGCCTGTGCATAATTAATTTGAATCATCAGCAATCAAGTGAATACAGTTTCTTAGGAAAGCTAGCACATAAAACAAAACTATCCATTTCTTTCAGCATATCAGTTTCGTTGCAGACTCACATTTCATTCTAATTTAGATGAAAACAATATGATCAATTTAACAAACATAGAGGTGCCCTTCAGTCTGTAGATTTCAAAATCACCATATGCTGCACACATTAAATCATAACTACATATTCAGTTCTTGTCTATTCTTATGGATTCTTCTGAAAGCATGATGAGAATTAAAAAAAAAAAATCAAACCACCAACAAAAAAAAACCCCTCAAACAACCAGATTCAAGGCTAACTATATATTGTATTAAAGTAGAAAACATCATTATTTTTGGTAAGAGCCAATTGTAAGACTACTGAAAAGGCTCTTCTGATCATTAATCACCTTCAAAGTCCTACAGCATAGGTTTAACTTCTGGTATTGACCTACTAAGTAAACTGAATAAGTCAATGTCATACATATTTAATAAGACCAAATGTTGAACAACTAAGAAGTTGTAAAACTGTTGTATTTATTATTGACTCAGGGCAATTTATTATGATTTCACAGGAAAGTACTGGCTTTTCAGAAACTGGACTAAATGCTTTCAGTTTTGGGGGGGTTCTTCATATTTTTATAGACATATTACTATTGGCTACTCCAAAGTCTCCTCCCAGCAGCAGGGGTCCAGGTTCACATAATTAACTATAGAGTTGACTCAGGACCTGATGACCTGATTTGATACTCAGGCAGTATGGTAGGTGGCTAGCAAAACACTGTGTAGTGGTGGTCACAGTGGCATGTGACAGTGCAATTGTCAAAATCCTACAGGATCTAAAAAATCCTTAACTCTTAAGTCTGTTCCAATGCCTGACAACTGTTTCAGTGAAGAAATTTTTCCTAATATCAGTCTAAACCTCCCCTGGTGCACCTTGAGGCCATTTCCTCTTATCCTATCCCTTGTTACCTGGGAGAAGAGATCAGCCACCTCAAGATGAAGCAAGTGCTGCAGACACTCCATGAAAATCACCAAATCCTTTAAAACAGTCACTGAAGCATGATGAAATATCATATCAGAGTTTGCAAGGATGAGCCATCCAATATGTCCATGGTCACATTAGCACTATGCCACAGTGGTTTCTTTACTGACTTGCTGAATTCAGAAAGGCACACTGTTGCAGTCATGTGCCATGCTTACCTAAATTTTCAGAGAATATGCATTAAAGCAAGGTAAATTTTGACAGCAGAACACTGGGTTTCATGCTCTAGGATTATGATCATACTCTAGAAGGCTTCAGAGCCAAATAGCAAAAAATTTGGTGTGTAAGGAAACCTTTGATTTATCAGCCATCATTCAGGTATCAGAGCCTATCTAGCCTCACAAAGTTCTTATTCTAGAGAATATACAGTAAAACATGGAAGCATCAACATAATCAAAGTATAGTAGATAACAAATGCATACACAATCCCTACTCAAATCCTGTCAGCTGTGTTCTCTGCTGAGAACATAAACAAAAGAAAAAGGTACAGATTTACAACTCTGCAAGGAGTCACAAATCAGCAAATGCTCATCTTAATGAGAGAAGGAACGTTTTTCCTGTGCTTTTCATCTCATGTGTTAGAAAGGAGTAATGATGCTAAGGGATATGTGCTGATTGACTCCCAACAGTACATTTAGTAGGCAGAAAAGCAGGCAAACATGGAAAAGAGTTTCCCATTGTTGCTGCTGCATATCATAATACAGATATTTGTAAAGCAACAAGGGAAATACTGCTAGCAGGAAAGTGGAATGAAATGAAAAACATGTTCACTAGATTAAGCAACAAGAAAGTGAGACAGTTATCAGAAATCCATCAAGGTACAACTGAAGCAGGCCTTCACAAAAGAAACCAATATGGGCCTGGGCATGAAAGACTGTTTCCTTTTAAAAGTAAACTTCTCTCTTTCCTAATGTTATGACAGAATATTTTAACATATGCTTTTATTTACAAAAAAATATGTCTCAAAATAAATCACAGCTTTTCATTTCTTAATACCTCAAGATAAACACGGCAAGCTTAATATGTTGAAATTATCTGTCATAGCCTCTTTGTCTCTGTGTAACAGAGGACGACCTTGGTATATTATCATTACAGAGCCTATCAGATATCATTCTTTTTAGTACAAGAACAGCCTTCATTTCCTCAAATATAACAATGTGGTATCATAATATCAACAGCATTTTTTACTACCTTAATCGATTTGTATTATTTTTCCTAATAAGCCATGAACAGAGAACAGAGGGCTTGCAAGGAAAAAGTAAACTTTGTCAAAAGCCATTCTTTGGACTGTGTTTTAGGAGTAATCCATAGCAGAGCAGGTTAGTTTAATTTGTTGTCTTTTAGTTTTTGAAGCTTATGACTGAAGCATGGAAATGAAATACAATGATGAGGTATGCTGCTTGAATGTTGAAAGATAGTGCCTTCAACTACACCAGAAGTATAACTGCAGTCAGAGTGCATGCCTCTGATTGCCTTACTGATGTTCCAAAATTTACGTATATTGCTATAAGGTAGACTTTTACAGACATTTTATTAAATAATTAAGTCAGTGATTTATGTCATGCTATTATGCTTCAAAAGCAGTTAATAAACTCCTGCTGGTTTAAACACAGGTTAGGTATGGGTTGGCTACAAAACTGTATGACACCACAAAGTAACACCAATCTGATGCTTTCTCTTTCTTTCCTTATCTTTGTGGGGACGTATGTAAAGTAGAAGCAGAGCAGTTGTAAACAAATGTGCAATTTTCGTTGCTTTTGGTATTCCTAATCAGTTATATGCCCTACTGTACTTAAGGTAGTCAATGCACAGTTTTTTGTTTAGTACATTTGAGTCTTATTCCTTGATCATCAGCGTCTTAAAGTTTCTTTGGGTTAAATCTTTTTCAACTGCATATTTTAAGAAGCTTTCAACATTGAGCTGAATAGCAGGCAAAACCCAAATTTTCCAAGTGGTAACAGGAAAAAAAAAAAAGTTAGACTTCTCATTTTTATGTTTTAAAAAAGCATACTTCAATGCCAAATGCAAAGTTGTACAGCTAGGGAAAAAAAAAAAAAAAAGAATTGGATTTTGGAATCTAAAATAGAAAGGGGGCTCCTGCATTCTAACCTCTGTTGCCAGGACTGTTTCTGTACTTTATCCAGTGTAATCTAAATGCGCATTTTACTACACTAAAAATAAACTTAAAAATTGAGCATTGGAATGACATTTCAGAATTAGAATCTAATTCTAATAAAAATTAGAATCATTACAATCAATTTTAATTGCATATTTGCTATTGTATATCTAATATTTAAAGATATCCAGAAGCATCTGATCAGATTACATGATTTTATAATATCAGGCCTTTACCTCTTTCTTTCACACTAGTCTAATTTTTTGATATCTTGTCTATCTTAACATAGAGTCACAAACACCACCTGTGAGTAAAAGAAGCAGTAGATTAGTTAATCACTAAATAGCTTAAAATGGTTAACAAATGTATGGTTAATACTTTGCAAATTTTCTCTAGAGACAAATTCATTAAACAGACAGATTGTTTTATTTGGGTTTCATTTTTTTATATAATTGCAATTAGATATTTATGTAATCTGACAAAAAGTTACACATTTTCATTCAACTTCACAGCAATATGCTGTAAAACTGTATAAATCTGCAGCTGGAAAAAAATTCTTGACCACAACAATGCAGAAGAGTCAGAAAATGTGGAAAAACAATTATTTAATTTTTAATATTAAATTATAGCTTTATGATTATTTAAAATATAATTCACACAGAAGCAGTGTCTTGGCACAACTTCTCAGTTTAAAATCCCTTTTGTTTTTCCATTTAAAGACTACTGTGCAAATGTCTTCTGTGAAGCTTAGCAGGCAGGTGGATTTCTCCAAGAGCATTGACCAGTGGCCTCATAGGAATCTAGCCAACCTGCACAATTAGAACAACCAGTTTAAATAGTGGAGTTGCTATGGACAGTAGCAATTTGATTCTAACACGTCTTGAACAACTATTATAGTTGTCAGATATTGATTCTGTGAGTTGCATTTGCATATATCCTATGTTAAAATTGTCACATTCACTACATAAGAAGATGGAAGTGAAATGTCATAAAGAAATTTTTGAAGGCTCTTGCTTTTTAAATAAATCACAATTTCTCATATTACTAGTATTTATCTGTCTGTTGAAAAAATTGTCTCAACCCTTTTCTAAAAATCTGCCTGTAATTTATTTGCAGCAAATTCTAATTGCATTGCAAAAAATGGATGGGTTTAGTCAAATTAAATAAAGTTATATGCCAGCTAGCTTTCATATATTCTAAATATGTCAAACCTGTTATATACATATTAATTCTACTTATGTAAAGCCTGCCACTGTTTCACATGTGAAAGGGTAGCATTAACAGAAGAGATATATCACGCAGCCAGCATGTCACTAAAAATATTCTCAGAGACCCAGAGGCTATGATAAAAGGGCTTGCTAATGTAATCTGCTCTTTATTACCTATTCTGTAAATAAACCAGCCACAGATAGACTCATTGTGGCTCTGCACAAGTCCCCCTCATGACTGCCAGTACTTGTGAGGCTGGATGAGCCTGATGCTACTTCCACAAGCAGCTCAAATGGCAAATTCCCCCGACTAAGAGACTTCCCAGAGCAGGAAGGAGAGAAAAGTAGTTGCAGAGCAATCTCCTGCCTGCCAAAAAAAGTAATAAAAGATATTGGAGATGTCGTGGATGCACAGGTACATCATGGTTGTTCCCTTTCCCCTCTGTTCATCCTATTGGAAAACCTATACAACAGCAAAATTGATTTTGAAGCTAGAAAGTACCATTAAATCACATAACATGACCTCTTCTGGCAATGCAGACAAAGAAAGATATACATCCATCTGTACTGAAGCCAACAACTCAGATGTAGCTAAAAGGTAATTTCTAGTTCTGACTTAGAAAAGATATAGAATTAATCTTTTCTCTCGATAGTTTTTTAAATGCTTTATCACTTTTCCCTTGGGATATTTCTACCTATTTCTAAATTGGCTGTAAGTTCCAGACAATATACTTGTTACATCTTTTTCAGCTGAATCATCTTTTAATGTTATTTTTTAGCAACCTAGAGAGTTTCAAAGAGCAAATCTATTCTCTTATTTGATCAATTTTCCAAGTCGCCTTACTTTTTTTTGTATGTTTCACTTCAGGTTACAGGCAATTAAAAAGTCTGTTCCCCTATTTTCCTTTACAAGACTGTCTTTGTTCAGTCTCTGTTCAGCTTCTGCCGTGCAAATTATATCAATCAAGTGATTTTGACACAGATGTCATGGATTATAAAAATCACTCAATAATTAAAGATAATTTATACCTAATACCTCTTCTATTTTAACATAAATCTAAGACTTGTCTCTGATAAAAAAGCCAAGCAGGTTAATGGAGAACAGTAAAGTTCTCAGGGTTTGTCTCAGCTGCAGAAGTTTCTCAGACAAATTTCAGAATGAAAGTAACAGAAAAATTGACTTGGCTTATATAAAGCAGCAATGTCACTGGGCTGTTACCACCTTCCCTCAGTCTGTAAAGATTATTGTTCCAGTCCCATCTTCTGTTGCAGGGTGGACAGCCTTTGGGGAGAGGCAAATATATTCCGAATACAATTGCAGGACAGTGAAACCACAGTCATTACTTTTACTCAAGATATCAAGGCCCTGATATCCATGGTTAAGCTATAACACTATTTTCTCCTTCAAGAATATCTTTCAATACTATTAGCATGAGTAAATACTGTGAAAATGTGCTTATAAACATTCATTTGAATAAAAACTATGAATTCAATTTGACTCTGAGAAGCTTTTTCAATTTTAAAAATATCTAAATTTCTCTTGTCAGAGAAAAAGAAAAAATTGCCCTGCAACTACTGTGTGCCTAGTTCACTCTTCTCCATGTAGCTAGCAGGAAATCTTGTTTAACCTGTTATGAACAGAAGGGAAAGCAATGATAGATAATACAGTAGCATTTGGTGCAATTGTGGTGCTTTTTGGTTCTACGGGGTGTTGCAATTGTGTTGCAGACACAAGACTTCAAAACAAATAGCTCATGAATAACCCATAGCCTGATATGTTTGTATATGTGTTCAGTGAATAAGTTTCAAACAAATATGTTTATACAGTCAGAATGTTTTTGGTGAATAATGTATGAACAGAGACAGTACAATTTGCAAACGTTATGCACTGCAAATAGGCTATCTTCCACAGGCAGTGAGAAACAGCACAAGGTATGTTGAGACAGGAGATATGAAATTATTCTTGGCTGCCAACCAGTAAAATGGCAAATAATCATGGCAATCTCTCACTTCAAAATCTGCTGTCACAGAAAAACACTGGAAAGTTTCCCTCAGGAGATGTTAGGTTAAATATTATGTACTGTCACTCAGCAAAACATCTAGAAAAAAAATATCTGGGGAGAAGAAATTAAGATGATTATGGCACCTGCAAAGGCTGCTAATAAGTGAGTCAAAATGTCAACAGCTTTGACTGGCTTTTCTCCATCAACTACTGCTGGGCTGTGTAACTCTGTTATCCCCACACCTTTTTAGGTCTGTCCAGCTCCACACTCTTCTTCATATTAATTCTTTCATCCCTTCCCTTTTCTCCCTGTTTGTCCTCTTCTCTCCTTCTCTTCTATATACTCCTTCTTCAGTATTTGCTAGGTGTCCTCCTAATCAATTCTTACCAAAGGAAAAAAAGTAAAAAAAATAACACTACCATAATCTTTCTGCCTTTTATAATATTTATTACACACAATATGTAACATCATTTTATACATCCATCAATTGTTTTACATAAAAAGATCTTCAGAACATTAACTATGGTGTTCACCTAGCGTTTAGGAAAAAAAGCTAATCTTGTTTGGTTTGTACATATTGTAATAAATAAATGGAGTGTACTCATGCGTAAAGCCCACTTCTAACTAAATCTTTTACTGTATGGTACTAGTATTACATTTGGTGTCATTAATTCTGTTTAAGAGAGATATTTTAGAGACAGCATATTTTAAAATAATGCCAAGATGCAGTGTTCTCTGAAACCCTTCAGTGCATATTCTGCTTGATCTTGTTTGTCTCCTTTGGCTTTAGCCACAGTATCAAGGAACTTAGTAACAACACAAATTCAAATCATAACTGAAATGCCCGAGTAACTTCTAAAATCAAATAAATGATAATGAATGATTAAGCTTGCTCCATCTTCTTGTCATACACCTTAGCAATATCTTATGGGAAGTCAGGGATTCTTAGTTTCTAGGTGATAAAGCACTCACTCCATGTCCTCTGGCCATATATTTATCTCAGTTCGAACAATTTAACTTCAGATTCTGTGTTTAGTTCTTGGCATATACCATCAGTATTACAGCATAAATTTAGCAACATAAGCATAAGTGTGCTATCTAAGAAACCTGTTCTCACCACTTCCATGTCTGTTGTGCACAAACACAATCTCTATCCTTTGGAAAGCTGAGACAGAAAAAAAATAAACAAAAAAAAAGAGAAAGAGAGATGGCATTTTTTTCTACTGAGAGGTTATTTTTAATGTGCTTGTGCACACTTATTGATCCTGGCATGAAATCAAATATTGCCAGGATGACATTTTTTTGACAGATTTAACACTTCTGGAGTTATGTATTTCAAAGATTAACAGTGGCTTAGATTTTAAGCAATCATTTAAAAAATAAGCTAGGTAGCTGGTCAAGATTGTAACTTTTCGCTTTTTGGTTTTACGGGGTGTTGCATAAATACTAGGATAATTTTGGTTCAATTGCTTATGCAATTACAGTTCAGAAATTGCATTTAGAAACAATATTGTTGATTGTATACTGGAGAGCAATGAAATGGAAAGAACACTACATGATACACACAACTACAGAATATTAAAATCCACAGAAAGCTTTTTTTTTAAATTAAATGAACAGTAACTTTCCTTATACATGATAAATTTCAACCCTTTGGAAGACATTTATTTATTGTGTCTCAGTTTCTTAAACAGTAAACTAGCGCTTACCTCAGTAAGATCTGATAATGTAAGATTTTGAGGGAACAAATTCTATATAAGTAGAAATACTGCAAAGATGTTCTCATCTAAATCATTCCATTTATGAAGAACTTTTCAACTTGCAATAAATTCAGTGCAATGATACTTTACATATGCGTAATATCTTTTCAATTTGAAATGGGGCTGTAGGGTTTCCAAACAATAAAGCACATCTGCGTGTGCTGTATTAGCCCAGTCTTCATAGCATATCACAGTCCTTCACAAAGACAGGACAGTTGTCTTTGACACTCTGCTGTTCAATATTCCAGTTTAGCTGATAAACTTTGATGTCACGGAGTATTTGCTGATGTCAAAAGATGATCTCTGTCTTCTGAGAAGATGAAGCTGCCTACTTCTCAAGAACTTCTTTGCAATGTGTCATTTGCTTACTCAGCACTTGCTAAATGCAACAGATTGTATAAAATAAATCTCTGACAGCCTGTTAACAGCTGTTGCAATACCCAGATCAAGGTAAGTTTCTGCAGGGTAATGCTTTCACCCTATGTGTTGCAAGCGTTTGATGGGTAGTGGTGACATCATCCAACCTTGCATAAACTGTTGATCAGATGAACAAATTGCATCACACATCAGTCAAGTGACTGACGCTGAGCTATGAAAAAGCATTTATAAAGACAATATTAAGGATATGTTAACTTTTGATTCATTGTTGTCCCATCATCTTGCTCTAGTCACCTTTTTGAAATATTTGTCCTGGTGATGATTGCTTAGCTCTGATATATTAACGATAAGTTTTCCTGACATCACAGTGGCTAACTTGGACTATACCTTAAATTTCAACAACTGCCTGCTTTCAAATCATCCAACAAAATTAATTTTTCATTTGGGGAACAGCTTAATTGTTGAAATCCTAATAGAACGAGTTTTTTACCTTATAGGTGTATCAGCTAGTACCTGGTTTTACTGTATTTCATTTTAGGACTCATCTAATTTATTTTTATTACATCAAAGTGAGATCTGCAAAGTAGATGAATTGCAAAATAGTTCTATAGGAATATCATAATAACCAGGGGCATAAATGAGAAGTAGTAAGTGTATTCAGGTCATGCATCTCTATCAAGACATATTACATCCTGAAAAGCTTATGGTCTTACTGTTGCCAGGTAGGTTGTTCAGTCAGCCAGAGAACATCAATGGGATGTAAACTGAGTGACTTCGAGGATCCTTTCTCCTAGTTTGCCAGCTGTGGGTGAGAAACACCACCTTTGGTAGAGTTGCCTTGCTATTCTGAAAGATGTCCTTGTGAGCTGGGCGAAACAACAACCAACTTTCTAACCAGAAGTTAGAAAAGTAAAAAATTATAAGCTTGCACTCAGAAAGATGTGTGATTTATAGGGAGAAATTGTCCGCTGGCAGGGATTATAGCAGAGAGCTGAAAATGATGTTAGATTTAGATAACCGTCTGAGTATAAGTGCTAAACATGTTTGGGTTTGCTGTCAAAGCTTTCTTTCTCGTTAGTTAACATTTTAAAGGACAAAAAATACAGTCAAGTACTCTGTTGTAGCTTTACGTTGACCTGAGCAACTACATACAAACCTTACCCAATCCCAAGTTTTGTTGGTTTGTTTTTTTTTTTTTTTTAGAGCACTAAAGAACATTGTGTTTTAGTTTTACAGGAGGGAAAAGAAATACACTTATGACAAATGATTTGCCCAAGGTCAGCAGCTCAGAGACAGACCACACAGATCAGGTCTTCTGATGTCTAGCTTGACACCTGTCCTCTGTAAAGAGCTCAAGTTCATACTTGCCTTTTGACTGCTTTTTTAACATTTTTCTGTATTTAAATTATATGAAGATTATTTCTAATTTGACAAGAGAACATAAATTAACATATTTCTTACATTCCTTGAGCTATAATGTAGATTGTTTTTTTCCTTTTATGATTATATTTAATCCTGCTGGAGCTAACAAAATGTGCTTTCATCTTATTACTGAAAACCAGCTTTTAAAGTTTTTAAAGCAAAGCCCTTTCATCTTTATATCATTTATTATTATTATTACTACCACAAACCCTGCTTGTCCATATGCTGTACATACAGCAGTTTTTGTGGGAATAAGTTGATGATTCTTATCACAGGGTGATATAAATTCCAAGATATATTCTTCACATAAGTTTTATGGTTTACCAGTTACAGAACACAAATGAACACTTGTTGAAGTCAGATTTAATTTAGCTATTGATAGACTTACCTCATCTTTGGGAATAAAATGGCCAGTACTAAACCATATTATGTTGTTCAGCAAAGAAAACCACTTTTTTATTGTGCTTGCAATATTGTAATTGTTCCACAAGGCTCAGTCTTGGCTATAGTTAAGTCAACAGGAGTCTGGATGCCAAGGATTTTTTTCTGTCACTCTTCTCCAACTGGTACTAAGAAACAAACTGTGCTGTAATGCATATCTGTGCCATAATGGGACAAAAGAATAAAAAAAAACTAACTCATTCAAAGGTATATTATCCTAATAGTGAAGAAACTGAGATTAATGAAGTCTAGTTTGTCCTAATTAGTTACAACACTGAGGTACAGGATCAACATTTAATGATAGGACCTGAAAAGAATTTCCAATGGTAATGTCATACTTTGCAGTTAGTTTGTTGGTTTGTTTGTTTAACTGCCTTGTCTTATAGCATTTGAAGGACATAGGGAAAAAATATTGACTCTGAAAAAGGAAAATAACTCAGGATTCTTGTACACAAAGATAACTAGCTATTGCATTGTAACAACCTCTGTGTAATACCATTCAATATCCTTATTTGTCCAATGAGAAAGCATGGAGGCTTTTGTCTCTAAAGTTGAAAAGAAAAGTACTCCCTTGAAAGATGAAACATTTTCAGAGAGGGTAAGTGCTGGAAGACCTACTTGTAATCAAGTTGCAGGTAGTGAAAAAGTCTCTCACATAAACAGTTTTTTCTTTCTCACCATAACTTGGTAATAAAGGTGGGGTGGAATATAGATACAAATTCAGTGATGATTTTTATATGAGGAACAAAATGAAGCATACATGAAGAATAAAGCAGGAAAGGATTATCTTATGAAGTGAATGATGTTTGGGAATATTTTTCTGTTACAAAATAGCATGAATCAGCAAAAGGATCTTCTTTTGGAACTTCTTCCCTTGGGCAATTCACGTCAATCTGAAATGTGTTTCTCCAGTGGACTTTAATCTTATCTGTCTTGATGTAATACAGAAAATTCTACATAGATGTATTGGTTTTCTGATATAGCGCTAGAGTCTGATCACCATTTGTAAATCATAGAATCATAGAACAGTTAAGCTTAGAAAGAACCTTATGATCATCTAGTTCCAAACCACCAGCCATAGGCAGGGACAACTCACACTAAATCATGTTACCCAAGGCTCTGTCCAAACTCACTTTGAATACAGCCAGGGATGAGGCACTCACAACTTCCTTGGGAAACACATGCCAGTCGCTCACCACCCAAACAGTAAAGAACTTACTCCTTATAACCAATCTAAACCTCCCCTTTTTATGTTTGAACCCGTTATCCCTTGTCCTGTCATTACAGTCCCTAATGAAGAGTCCCTTACCAGCATCCCTGTAAGCCCCCTTCAGATACTGGAAGGCTGCTATGAGGTCTCCACGCAGCCTTCTCTTCTCCAGGCTGAACAGCCCGAACTTTCTCAGCCTGTCTTCATATGGGAGGTGCTCCAGTCCCCTGATCATCCTGGTGGCCCTCCTCTGGACTTGTTCCAATAATTCCATGTCCTTTTATGCTGAGGACACCAGAACTGCACACAATACTCCAAGTGAGGTCTCACAAGAGCAGAGCAGAGAGTCAGGATCACCTCCTTTGACCTGCTGATCACGCTCCTTTTGATGCAGCCCAGAATACAGTTGGCTTTCTGGGCTGTGAGTGCACACTGCTGGCTCATGTTCATTTTCTCATCAAGCAACACGCCAAGTCCTTCTCTGCAGGGCTGCTCTGAATCTCTTCTCTGCCCAACCTGTAGCTGTGCCTGGGATTGCTCCAACCCAGGTGTAGGACCTTGCATGTGGCATGGTAAAACTTCATAAGGATGGCATTCCGTCCCTCCAGTGTACAAACTGAAGAACACAGCTTTGTGGCACTGGGAGACTTCCTGAGGGCACACTCAATCCCACTGTCCATGTCACTGACAAAGATGTTAAACAAGATCTGTCCCAACACAGACCCCTGAGGGACAGTGTCAAACACTTTGCACAAGTCCAGGTAGATGACATCAGCTGCTCTACTCCTGTCCGTCAGTTCCATAGCCCCATCATAGAAGGCCACCAAATTGATCACGCAGGATTTCCCCTTAGTGAAGCCATGCTGGCTGTCACCAAGCACCTTGTTGTTTTTCATGTGCCCTAGCATGCCTTCCAGTAGAGTCTGCTCCAAGATTTTGCCAGGCACAGAGGTGAGACTGACTGGTCTGTAATTTCCCGGATCATCCATTTTCCCCTTCTTGAAAATGGGGGTTATATTTCCCTTTTTCCAGTCATCAGGAACTTCACCTGACTGCCATGATTTTTCAAATATGATGGACAGTTGCTTAACAATTTCATTCGCCAGCTCCTTCAGGACCCGCGGATGGATTTCATCAGGTCCCATGGACTTGTGTACATTCAGGTTTTTAAGATGGTCTTGAACCAGAGCCTCTCCTACAGTGGGCTTACACTCTCACAGTCCCTGCATCTGCCTTCCAAGACTTGGGTGGTGTGGTCAGAGCCTTTGCCAGTGAAGACCGAGGCAAAGAAGTCATTCAGAACCTCAGCCTTCTCCAAATCCTGTGTAGCCAGTTCTCCTCATAGCTTCTGGGAGGGGAGGGGGGGGGGGGGGGGGGGGAGGGGGGGGGGGGCGGTGGGGCATGCTGTCCCTAGTCTCTCTTTTGTTTGCAATGTAACTACAGAATCCCTGCCTGTTATCCTTATCATCCCTAGGTAAGTTTAATTCTTACTGGCCCTTAGCTTTCCTAACCTGGTCCCAGATTTGCCAGACAACACCCCTGTGTTCTTCCCAGGCCACCTGTCCTTGCTCCCACCTTTTATAAGTCTCTTTTTTCCTTTGAATTTTTCTCAGCAGCTCCTTATCCATCTAAGGAGGTCTCCTGGCCTTCCTGCTGCACTTCCTTCTAGTTGGGATGCAACACTCCTGAGCTTGTAGCAGGTGATCCTTGAATATTAACCAAGAGTCTTGGGGCCCCCTGCCCTCCAGGGCTATATCCCATGGAAGCTTGCTAAGCAGGTTCCTGAAGAGGTCAAAGTCTGCTCTCTTGAAGTCCAGGGCAGTGAGCTTACTGCACACTCTTCTCACTGTCCTGAGGATCTCGAATTCGACCATCTCATGATTGCTACAACCAAGGCTGCCCTGGAGAGTCACATTTCCAAACAGCACATGGTCAAGCAGGGCACCTCCCCTTGTCAGCTCCTCTATTACTTGCAGAAGGAAGTTGTCTTCCACACAATTGAGGAACCTCTTGGATTGCTTGTGGCAGGCTGTCCCGTTGGTCCGACAGATATCAGGGTGCTTGAAGTCCCCCATGAGGACAAAGGCTTGTGAGCACAAGGCTGCTCCTATTTGTCTGTAGAGTGCTTCATCCACAGAGTCCTCTTGATAAGGGGGTTTGTAACAGTCATTAGTCATTTTATTAACATAAATAATTTTGATATTCTCTAAGTGTTTAATGCAGTTTCTGGAATGGAAATAACTTCATTCATACATTAGAAATTATGTTTCTAAGTCTTGTCAAAATCAGTTAAGTTGGACAAGATTTTTACGTAAATTCAGAGTCCTCATACTTTTTAAAGAAAAATAATGGCTGATGAGCTCCTTTGTTATGCACTCAGTATCAGAAGTCCTAATCCAAAATGCTGTTTATGGGTGGGGGAAATTAAAGCATTCATGTTTGGCTAAGCTAGTAAAGTATTTTGAGATATACAAATGATGAAGCATGGGTCACTAGGATTCAAAGGTCCCCAAAGTACTATATTTCCATAACAGGCTGTTAGATGTCTGTAGTACTTGCTATAGGAGTCTACCCTGGTCTTGCAGAGTTTGCAGGATGTATACATGGATGTATTTCTAAATTCATCTGAGTTTTGAAACAGAATTACATGGGATGTGATGTCACCGTCTGGTTGTTGCTGAGTCATAAAAATGAGGCATTAACACACCAAAAAGCATTTTTGTCTGCCTACTTTTTAGAAAAACCTTATTTAACTTCCTATCTTCTTCATATGAACAATTCAACCAGCCTCAACAAGGCATTCACATAGGTTTATGCCTGAAGAACCAAGCCTTTGAAAGTCATCATAAATCTAAGCTGTACATCTTAAATATTAAATTGATGCATGTGTGCTTAGAATAACTTCAGCCTGATTCTGAATGAAGGCAGGTTTTAGTACTTTTATATCCGAACTTCTAATAGTATTTTCAAGCTTTAAGGAGATTCTGTATTTCTGTACTGATTCTGTTTCCTAAAAAGCTGCAAAAATTCAAGGAGCAAAGCGTAATGGTATCATCCATCTTTGTTGTGGCCTCAAAGTACCATAAAGAGCTTTGCACTGCTTTTCTGTTATTCTGTCTTCCTTCCAATGACTATTAACTACTTAATAAGAAACCTCTCTCTTTTTTTCTTCTTGGTTGTTTTCAATCTCCATGGCATCTAAACAATTGTTAGTCATGAATAAATATATTATTATTCCATTATACAGAGATGAAACAACCAAAGCACAGACACATGAAATAAATTGTAAAATTTTTTGACAGAACCGAGAATAAACTTACCGTGTTCCAGATATAACAAAAGTTACAGCTATATTTCAGAATAATTTGAAGAAATGCAGTATGTTGTGCTATGTAAGAGATTGTAAGAAATTTCCAGCATAATCCTTTCCTTGAAACCTATGACCCTACTAAGACTCACTCTATTATCTTAAAAACAAATTTATATTTCTTAAAGAATCCAAAACCATGGGCAATTTGAAAACTTTCAGTAACAATAATTATTATCAATATTTCCCTAGAAATATATGCTGTGCTTTATACATGAAAATTAAAATCTGATTTTCCTACATAAAAGATGCTGAAGCTGCAATAAGAATCCTATCAATTTGAAAAATAGTAAATTCTCCAAGAAATAGGATTAAGGACACACAAGTAAGAATAAAACCACAACATTCCTAGCAAGAAGTTGAATAAAATACCTTTGCATATTGGAAAATTATGTGTTTGGAAAATATTATCAAATTTACAAATCTAAGACTGTTGGGTAATTTTGAGAGAAGGTGAAGGAGGTTTTTCTTTTAAATCCCTGCTTTCCAATGCTAACTTACCTTCTGATACTGTCCATTCCTGCCATATTTAATTGAGGCCCAGTATCTTGCTGAAATTATTTTACTTTTTGGAGTTTCCATGGAGGGATGCCCTAAGAAAGATAGACCTCTGTCATGTTGCAGTCAGAATTAATAGCTTTACTGTCTTCTACCAGTTACAGTGTAGATATTTCATACCTGCAAGGGACTCAGTAGTGGAGTTACACAGAGGTTGAATGAATACTTCCTCGATAGCTTGTTCACATGTGTATGAAATTCAGCATTACAATAATATTAACAGCTAACATTGTGTTAACATTGTTTTCCTGTGGCTGGAAAAAGACATGAAGAATTCTACTTTTAAGAGACCCTGACATGAAACAGTTCCAATCAGTTATTACCATGCAGAACAATAACCAGTTCTAGCAAAGGGGCCACGTGAGGACTTCTTAAGTCTAACTGATCATAAACTATAACCTGCCTTTTGTGTTTATTGCTTTCTCTAAATAAATGCTATGGTATTTTGGTCTTTTTTTATGAAGTGCTATTGCTGCAAGATTGCAGTTATTTCCAGGGTGTTCTCAGTGGGAGGAAGAAGTTATGATTGGTTTGAGGAACGCTGGTTTTAATCAAATTTATTTTCTAACCGAGATATTGTAAAAAAAGCATCCTTCGAATAAAAAAAAACAAATACCACTACATTCTACTGAAAATGGATTTATCTGTTCAGTGAATTATAAGTAAATTTATGTTATTACCAAAATAGCTTAATTAAACCTTCCATTTAAAAATCAAGCCAAGAGAGATTTGTCTAATACCATGGCCAGCAAAGGAAATAAGTCTTTTGGAAGCTGTCTGCTTTTAAGAAAGATAGATCCATGAAGTAGCAAGTGCTCTAACAATATACTTTGGAAAAGCTTTTTTAATGCTACTACTTTGCAGACACACATTTTAATCAGCCTGTGCTCTTACACAGACTCTAAACAAAGGCAAAGCATCTGTTCCTTAAGAGTCAGAAGAAAGTGTCTGGATTGAACACATTTACTTCAACTGACAATAACTGTTCCTTAGAGAGAAGGATACAAGCATTGATTTGCTGAAGTCTTTTGGCTACAGATGGTGAAAAATACTGTAGCTTGTCATGTTTACTGACATCTTGTTGCTGTCTAAAGCTGTTACACAAACATCTGTAAAACATGTATAATGTAATGGGAGATAATTTTCCTACCTGCACATTTGAATAAGTATGGAGCCCATTTTAAAACCACAGAAAACGTAAAAATAAGTCATATCTTCAGCTTGTAATTCAGGGTGCCACTATATATGAAAAAGAAAACAACACTAAATTTGTGAATGAATTGTGATTGCTGGTATATATAAAAAAATAAGAGATATGGGCAAAATATGCTAAAATAACATTTTGTTTTCAAATAGGGGCATGCATCTATAATGAAAATTGAGAATAAAAGTACAGGGATGTGTGGGCATAATTAAACCCTGTAGTACAAGCATAATGCATACATAAAAGCTACAGATTTATACTATATGAATCTAATATACCTTTTTATTCTACAGTTCCACTGAACCAAGCATAAATGCCATTCTTCTTGCCTCATTCCCAAGGGCACCAGGAGGCAAAAAGGAAATGAATGAGTAAAAATGTCAGGAAAAGAACTGAAATATCTAAATACATTTCATTTCACAGCACTATCTGTATCTCTTACAAACAAATTGGCTCTGAGTGTAAGGAAGGTCATATGCTCAGCTGCTGTAAATTTGTGCAAGTCACTGAAGGCAGAAGAGAAGAATTAATTTACACCACTGAGGATATGGCTTTCAGTCATTACAATGCCCAAAGCCAAAGTTAAGATGTGAAATTTCATGCTTCTTATGGATAGATGAGGTTACTTTACACTCCTGGAACTTATATTGCTTCAGTCTGCCTGTTGTTTGGAAAAACAAAGACATCAGAGAGCTGATTTACTGAAATCAGACCAGAGGTGGTTTAAAGCAAATACACAAACTTACCAAAAACCCTGCTCACCTTGGAGAGAAGAAACTGAAAACACAGAAAAGAACCATACACGTTCAGGCTGTGTATATTTTACATACTTGTCAACTTATTTTGCAGGCAAATATAATTGCACCTGAGAGCTTTCTAAGCTAAATTGTATTATACTGCATAATCTTGCAGATTCCCACTTACTTTTGAAAATACTTCTTTAAAAAATCTGTGGGTTTTTCTTCTTTTTTGAGGCAAGATCTCATACTTCACCCTCTTGAAACAAACACTTCAAATTTCTAGCTATGTTACTACTGGTTTTGAAAAATTCACCAATTTGTGGTTTGGTAATTGAAATATTAATGCTTTGATAAGTCTTTACAATACTAAGCATAGCATTCTTCTTTAAGGGTTATTGCATTTAAATGATTTCAAACTCCAAGAAAAATTAAAACACACTTTAACTTTCCTGAAGGACCACAGGGTGTGTGTGGGGTACATGGTAAAACAAATACTTACAAAAATCCTGCATTTGCTCTGTAGCTCTAACACTTTACTGGGGCCAATTTCTTTCCCTCTCTCCAGTCCTTTAGACCATTCAGTCTGAATGCTGGCCTGAAGGATTCAGCTGTAAATTTCCCAGTGTGGATATGACACAGATATCTCTCATCCCTATAATAACAGTTTTAATTTCCCAAATGGCAGAAAAGGATTGCAAGCATGCTCACAGCTATGACCTGGCAATTCACAGATATGACCACCAGAGTCTGTTTACAATTGTACTTATTAAATATATAGGAAGATTGTTCTGTCCTCTCAGGCCATTTGGTTTGCATTACAGGAACCGTCGGGGGGAAAGAAAAGAATTCTATAATAGCTCCTTTTCTTGTTCAAAGGAAATCTTGATGCTGGAAGTGGAGATTTCATTGCTCAACAAAGGAAGACTTAACAGAGTTTATTTATTGGAAAGAATTTTCTTATGGTGGGCGCCACACTGAGGAAGCCATATTTTGCCTCGTATCAGGGATCCTTGGAAGAAGTATAGACAAGAAAATAGTAAAGTTTATATCTGCATATACAAATAATGACTTAAATAATTCTTAAAATGTGCTTGTATTTAGATAAAAAAGAAGGGAAAAGAGGAAATGTGAAGAAATCTTTTCTTCTTTTGGAAAAGTTTGAACTGTACCTTTTATTCTTCATTCTCCAGAACTTGAGAAAACATTAGTTTGGTTATCATGATTTTAATACTAATTCAGTTCTTGATATAAAGAGTACAAAAGAGTTTGTATAGACACATGAGGGCTCTCAGAGGTCATATTTTAGCTTACAATCAGCTCTTACTACAAATACATATTTTTTGAAATATCCACTAGAATTCAAGTTTCTGGTGGAAGAAGATATTTCACTTATTTGTAGGAAGTTCAAGTCCTTTCACTGGAACCAAAAGAGAAGAATTCACTTTTAAGAATAAATGTCTTATTTCACTGATTAGCCCCACTAAAAGAAAACAAAACAGAAAGCCTACTGTAACTGTAAAATAGTATGCAAATTAAAAGAAATATATTGCAATTGTAATGTGATATTTTGCATCATAATTCTGCAGTTTGTGTTATGTTTTACAATTGTTATGCTTTTTCAAAGATACCAGAAATTAAAGAAAAGGGTGTGTTGATTTGGGCACACTTCCCAATAAGAAATCCTTTTGAAAAAGATAATTTTGGGTGTGTAAATTTTTTTACTAAAATGGTTATCCTTAAAGGACAGTTCTACTAGGAACACCATAGAATTATCAGAAGGGAAGAAAAAAGTATGATCTTTTGGTGCTCGTCAGGGATGCCTGAGCTGGGTTCTCTGGGAATTACAAAGACTTGTTTGGGATCATATTATATGATGAATATATAATATATTATATATATTATATAATGAATTATTCTATCTAAGTAAACAAGACAAAAAAAGACCATCTGATAGTGGCACAGTTGTGACAGGAGAAATGCCTCCTTTAAACAACTTTATTGAGCAACCATAAGTTCCTACCCCCCAGTCATGTCTCAAATCTCACACTGTAAAAAAAGCCTTGGTATATGCACTTGTTGAAGCATACAATCTGCTTTGTCACAGAGATCACAATGACTTCTTTCTAATACTGTTGGCCAGAAGTCAGAATTATCAGAAATTATTACTGAAAATGCTCAGATACTCATAACCTCTCCCAGCCCCAGTGTAAAACATATGAAACAATTTTAATGGAATGAATGTGCACATTTGTTCCCCCTCCCACCCAATGTGTGCATGTGTAGAAACAGGTATCCCTTGATTTTAAAACCACCTAACATTTTTTTTCTTTTCCTTTTTCCTTTTTTTTTAATATGATATGGATAAACAAAAGATATTACATAAAAGTCCTGTTTATATTGATTTCTATATGGTAAAGTACATGTGCACACAAAATGCTTGAAGGTAAATTGACATATAAAAACCATTATCAAATTTCTGGACTATTTAGAAGTTCTGAAAATCTACCAGATTGCTTTCTGCATTTTGCTCCCAGTGCTTTGACTGTCAGTAATCATTCAATTCATACAAACAGTTCTTTTGATAGTCCTAACATATGAACTACTAGAAGCTTGACTGGAGCAAAACCTATTGACACCTGAGCAGCAGTAGTTGCTTTGTCATCTTATGAACATTTCACATTCCACCTAAAGTTAAAGCCAAGAACTTTAAATGTGCTGAAAAAAGCACACAACATCTGTAAACATTTGATAGACTGAAAAGAGGTCTCAAAGATCTTTTGCATCCCAGTGAGTGCCTCAGTCATTTAAAAGTTATTGCTAGAGCTCATCCTCTTACTTGGCCTATTTTTTGACTGAGTGACCAAAGGTCTGGCTGGAAAACCACGTCTGATTTAAAAGAGCAGAGTAGTAGAGTAAAACTGCAGGCGAATATTCTGTGTCTAAGCATGTTCCCTAACCAATTCAGTCATCTACTTTTCAGTGATAAGACAACTGTGTTTTGCTCCAACATCATCCTGACCCTCTTCATTTTTAGGAAGTTCACTTTATTGAATGGTAAGTATGAAATACTCCTTCTGAGGAGTCAACTGTTTCTCAGCATCAACATGGTGTTGTCCCTAATGTTCCCATCCTCAGCAGAGGATGATTAAAGGTGACACAATATATGCTGTGATTTCAGGTTTTCTCAGTGATCAGGAGGAAAGTTTCCACAAAGACCAAATTTGCTGCCTTTGAATAGTTTTTTTCCCTTCAGTAGCAGTAAAAAGCAGGAACTAAACTTCTAGGACTATGTTTTGCAATACAGTGAAAAATGGTACTCTGCAGTAGGACCAGCCACTTAAAGGCAACACACTGGCTGTGGGATAGAGATCTTGTATACATACCCTTGAGAATGGCAGGAGAAGGAGAGGTAGAATTCAAGCTTTTCCAATCTCTTTTTTTTTTTTATCTTATTTTCTTATTCTATATTTCTCTTACCCATTTAGAATTAACTTTTCTACTGCTAATTATATTTATAATATAAGTATGTATATAATATTATATAATACTGTGTTGTGTTATTATATTCGTATTTATGGTTATATTTGTGTCTTAGTGAAATCTTAATGGAAATCAGTGTGAAACATATATATATTTACTAACATCAACTTTTGCTTAAAATAAACAGAAATGTAAAATTTGGGTCAAAATAAAATCCCAGCCCACTCTAGTTACTATGCAGTGTAATATCCCCAACTACCTCAAAAAAATAAACATCTCATTGAAGTAGTCCTCTGAGAAAACCAAGTTAAATCAAACTAAAAAGAAGACATTGAAGATGATCAAAAGAGTCAGCTTATATGAGAAATACTTTACAGGTGTCCCTTTAAATTCTCACTATAAAAGCTGGCAAAAAAAAAATATAAAAGATGCCAAAGATGTAAAAGAAAATTCTTTTACACTGTTCAGTCATTTATATGGCCTATATCTACACGTTCAGGTGCACACCAAGGAAAATTGTAAATGCCTCAATGACAAAAGTTTGACCCAAACCTGCATAAAAATACAATTCTGCCCACTGAGTCAGCTGTCACTTTACTACAGACATCACAGTAACTTTGTGAAGCTGTATTACGTGTAAGAACATAAATATGTTCCTTTGCAGGGTCAAATAATGGAAAGTAGGTCAAATAAACAGACATATTTTCAGTAACACTCCCCTCAAAAATCCCTGTCTCCTGTTTCACAGAGAAAATTTGCCATTCTCTAACTAGTTCTCACTAATTTATTTTTCAATTAAGTATTTTTTATAATCATTCCTTTCTTTTCCTCTCCTCGCATTTTCAGCTTGAGACTTATTGTCACCTATGACTCCTCCTTGAGACCCATTTTTCCTCTGATTTTTCCCAAGCAATAACTAAACTCTTCCATCCTACAACATCAGCAGGAAACCCTGCTACCTCTTGTCAACAACTTTTTAGCTATATCATCATTGCCATAACAGATCTCCACAATCACAGCTTTTCAAAGCTGAACAGAACCTAAACTAAGTGAACCCCTTGGCTGGACTGCCTTTACCCTGAAGAAAATTAAAAAATAGAGTAGAAAAGACAAAAGAAAACAATCTAAGTTTGATGAGAAACATTAGTAATACAGCATCTATGACCAGACTCAACCATCAGGATGGTAATGGGGGCACAGCTAAATCTGTAATATCAGCAACCAATTAAAAAGTGAATTAAGACATATAATTGCCATCAAATCACAAGTGAGTGGATTGCATCAGCTGTGTATATTTTGCTGATGAAAGCTGTGAGATGTACCTTTCTAAATTATTTTTATTTTTGCTTGATGTCCTGCTTTTTCAAACAGGGCTTTAGACATGCTTTTAAGTAAGAGATAAACAAATTAATCACAAGTATTCACTTACATCAATTCTCTTAACCATGATGGTTAAAGGAATTCCTTTGTTTTTGTGTAATCTGTATCATTTGCACAGGGTAAGTAAGATATTGCTGAAATGGCAACAGCCCAATATTTCATGTTATATCCTGTGGCACTTGATTCTCAAAGTGAAACTGTAAAAAGGAAAACATTTCTCAAGATGGTGCAGGAACTATAACAGGCTTGAAGAACCATTTGGTATTGCAAAGTCATCCAGATTTAGAGAACCAATAAATGTAACTTCCCATGAGACCTCTAAGTAAGATTTAGCGACCAGTGCAGAGGAAGTTTGATTCTTGTGTCATTTACACCGGTATAACAGCAATTCCACAGGCTGTGTTCAATTTCTTATTTCTATAAAAATAAACATTGTTAGTAATTCAAATATAATTTTGTTAAGTTAATCAGCTTTTTCCTCAGTCTTTTCTCACTTTTAACTGGAAAATCTTACCATGAATCTGCTTATTCCAGGCTTTGTATGTGACAGATTATGGAAGCAAACATTTGAACAGACGTTAGGTCATAAAACTGACATTTTTAAGAGCTACATGCTTATTTGTGTCAAGTAAAATATGCTTTTGCTTTGGTCTGAAGGACAATTCTACATCTACCCACTTTGTACTGGGTGTAAATCACAAGAGGTCCAGTGACTGTGTATACTAAATGTAAATAAGCCGATGATCCAAAAACAATAAAAAGGAAAGATGCAGAGACTTTTAAATCTATCTTGCCTGAATTTGCAAACTCATGTTATTATCACAGAATCATAGAATAATTAGGGTTGGAAAGAACCTTAACATCATCTAATTCCAAACTATTGTCCATGGGCAGACACACTTCCCACTAAGACATGTCACGCAAGGCTCTCTTCAACCTGGCCTTGAACACCACCAGGGATGGATCATTCACAGCCTCCCTGGGCAACGCATTCCAGTGCCTCACCACACTCACAATAAAGCACCTCCTTATATCAAATCTAAACTTCCCCTGTTTAAGTTTGAACCCCTTACCCCTTGTCCTGTTACTACAGTCCCTAGCGAATAGTCCCTCTCCAGCATTCTTGTAAGCTCCCTTCAGATACTGGAAGGCTGCTATGAGGTCTCCATGCAGCCTTCTCTTCTCCAGGCTGAACAGCCCCAACTTTCTCAGCCTGTCTTCATATGGGAGGTGCTCCAGTCCCCTGATCATCCTCATGGCCCTCCTCTGGACTTGTTCCAACAGTTCCATGTCCTTTTTATGTTGAGGACACCAGAACTGCACACAATACTCCAAGTGAGGTCTCACAAGAGCAGAGTAGAGGGGCAGGATCACCTCCTTCGACTTGCTGGTCATGCTCCTTTTGTTGCAGCCCAGGATAAGCTTGGCTTTCTGGGCTGCGAGCTCACACTGCAGCCGGCTCATGTTCAGTTTCTCTTCAACAAATCCTTACTCATCAGACAAGCATTATTGGTGGTGCTTACCTTACTTTGTAAAGAATCTTCATATTTCAATTTGTACCCTATGTTTTATATACAATTTTTGTTGAATATTTAATGCTTTTTTTCTGAAGACAAATTGTTAAGGACCTTGAATACACACAATGGTGTACAGCTAAGAAACAGCAAGGACCACCTTCAGCTTCAATATTAATGCATTTTCCAGCTTATCATTCAGGTCATAGAAAGCAATAAATTTAATAATAATATATAATTTCTATATCATTATATCATCTGAACCTACATCCTGTCAAATGACTGAAAAACATCCTGGGAGGTCATATTTTGACCCTTCAATTAATTTGAATATATCTAGATATTTTCAAGTGCTGACAGGAGACTTAAGTTAGAAAAGGGCTATGAATGACAGTTGTTGGTCTTTACCCATTACATTCAGAAGTGTTACACCAACTGCCTGAGGCTCATTCAGGTATTGTTAAATGAAAGCTATGCTCGAGGGCTATGATTGATGTCAATGATTTGATCAGCAGATATAACTGAAAATAGAGCATTTCTCTGAATAGATGTGTTGTCAAATAGTCCCTTAAGTCCTTTAAGATGTCTATAACTTTCTACTGTGTCTCTGTACATATACTATTCTTCTCATTTTTAATGATGGGGGTATTAAGAAGAGTTATTTTTGTCCTTCAGATGGTTCAGTTTAATTTTTTAATGACTAAGGAAACAATTTAGATATTCCAGTGACACAGTACACACCATGTTAAAACAATACTTCAGATTGTTATTATTTGTACCTCCAATAGTTTCATAAAGAAAATTAGATTTAGAACAAGTTCTTAATAAGGATATGATGCCTTTTAATCTTAGTTACTTTAATCACACATTATATACATTGTTTATACATTAACCTGTATACCAATTAAATCATTTATTGGTATTATTGTGGGATTAAATTAGTAACAGGCAAATTGGTGTAAGCAAAACAACATAATCACTGAACCTCCTGTTCCCATACTATCATTCACCCAGATTAATTTTGTCTTGAAAATGGCCACAACATCAGCATGTACATAAATAGATATCAAAGCTGAGATGAACTCTTTATTTAAAACTTTATTGTAATTGCTGAGTTGCTCAGGCAACACCCAGAGATGTAATTTTCAAGATCCTCTGCCTATATTGAACAAGTTCTAATACATATTTAAAAAGGAATACATATTTTAAAAAGGAATGGGTCCTGGTTTTTTCGAAATGTATTTTAAATCAATTCTTTGGACTGATTTGGAAGACTACCACTTAAAAACAATTAGTAGTTCCTGAAAATTTGTGAAACTGTTTTAGTTGGATGGGGCCAGGAAGAAAGCATTCTAAGTTTATACACCTCCATCTAATACTTTGCTCATGCACTTGTGTGTTCATATATATTTCTGAGGGAACCATCACAAAATATGTATCTGCTACCTTTAATTCCAGTGCAAAAATTATGACAGAAAATGGATACAGCAGAAATTATGAAAGAAAGGGCATTCTTTAACAACCTGTTTGTCATATTTTGGGTGTGCTGAATACCCAGCTGGGTAGCCACAGATGCCAGCTACTTGATGTGTGTAGGTTCCAATACTTATGGAATGCAAAAAAAAAAATTAGTCAGACAAGACAATGTGAATATTTTTTCTTCCTTCTCTGCTTTCTTTCTACTATACAACCATGGGAATACTCATGATTCAACTCATCCTGATCAAAACTCTGTCTTTTCACTTGGTTTTGATATTCACAGATTTAAGAATTTAATTCCACCAGATTCTTAGCATTAAAATCTTCAGGTTTTTTTAGCTCTTGAATGTCTCTACTTATCAATTCTCTGCCATAAAGATTCTAATGGTCTAATAACATTGTTTATAAAATTTTTTTAAGCTTAAATGTTTAGATACTTCCCAGAGAAAATAAGAATTATTCTAATGTAAAAGTCTTATGTGTATCCACACATTTCTGTGGCAATGAAATGTTTGAAAATACATGAAGCCTGAAAGAAGACACTTCATGAGAGTAACACAGAAACTAGGAACTGTCATTGCTGTGTTTAGCTATAATATATATGTGTAATTGTTAATGAATGTTAAATTACATTAGTTTCCGTTTGGCTCATGAAAACCTATATAACCTATTTAATGTATTTTCTGTAATGCAGGGCTATACACAGGGGCTTAGCACTTTTTTTCATTTTAGAGTCTTAATGAAAAACAATCTCAAGATTTGTTTTAGATGAAAAATCAAACTTTTACTTTAGTAGTTATTTAATTATTGTATATTAAGTAGAATTTTATCAGTAGGTGAAAACACATTAGGACAGAAACTTCTATTTGTTCTTAAATGTAGTGGAATAATATAGGAAGAAATGTCATGAGCATCAAACTAATTTCTGTGCAAAGTTAAAGATCCTGGCACACTGAGTGTCATCATTATTAACATGATTGAAGCATCTGCATTCAAAGCCAAATCTAGACTAATGTCAGTAGGTGTAAGTTCTTACAGAAAATTCACTAAAATGCCTCCTGAATTTTAACAGAAAAGAACTGAAATAGTTTATCATTTTACAATGTTATATTTTTTAGCTTTTCTTTTGTGCATAAATTTTATTCTGTAGTTAGGAAAACATAAAATCTGTAAGCATATGTGGTAACTTTAAAAAGGTGAGCTATCCTGACAATACATATCTAGAACTGACTCAGAGCTCTGTATAACAAGGAGAGAACATGGTGCCTCTGTAAAAGCCCAGAAGAATCATTAAATACCAGTCTATTTTAGTCACTCAGACACTAACATAACGACATGATATTGTAGCCACGATAGTTAATGATCTTTCTACATACAAAGAAATGTGTCTACAACTAAACCATTTTCAAAGACCTAAGGAGGCAGGAACATAAATTTATTTTGAGATAACCATACATCCTAAAGTACATCCAATCCATCCACTCACTAAATGTCAGTAGTGTGGCTATGTGGAACTCCTTTGACAGGCTGCATCAAAAGGAGCATGGCCAGCAGGTCGAGAGAAGTGATTCTCCCCCTCTACTCCACTATTATGAGACCCCATCTGCGTTCAGCTCTGCTGTCCCCAGCACAAGAAGGACATGGATCTACTTGAGTAACTCCAGAGATGGCCATGAAGATGATCAGGGGGCTGAGCACCTCTGCTATGGAGACAGTCTGAGAAAGTTGGACTTGTTCAACCTAGAGAAGAGAATGCTTCGGGGAGACCTTAGAGCAGCCTTACACTAACTGCAGGGAGAGGCTACAAGAAATCCAGAGAGGGACTTTTTACAAGGGCATGTAGTGCTAGGAAAAGGGGGAATGGCTTTAAATGAAAGAGCATAGATCAAGATTAGATATTACAAGGAATTTTTTAATATGAGCATGGTGAGACACTAGAACAAGCTGTCCAGAGTTGTGGCTTCCCCATCTCTTGCAATGATCAAGGCCAGGTTGGAAGGGACTTTGAGAACCTGGTCTTGTGGAAGGTGTCCCCACCCATGGCAGAGGTGTTGGAACTAGATGATCTTTAAGGTCCTTTGCAATTGAAACCATTCTGTGATTCTGTGATGCCCCTTGAATACCTGGTGATGCTCAAGTCATTTGTGAGCACAAAAGATGTTCAGAAAAAAGGGTGAAAATTTCTGGAATGGTGACCTTGCAAGCTGCTCAAACTTCTGCTCTCTTATCAGTCTTTCAGAAAAAGTAACAAATCCAACCCATCTTTACGCATTGAGGCTGCTGGTATTGTCCACATAAAACTTCCAGGATTTGCCACCAGTAGAAGGAACTAAACTATGCTGCAAATAATACCTTCACATAGTAAATAAGTTTTTACAGAAAGGAGCAGAAAGTATTATCAGAAGTAAAGAAAATAATACCATCCTAGGTTCAGCAGTAGCAGTAATTTTTCTCCTTCTTAGTAGCTGGTGCAGTGCCGTGTTTTTAACTTTCAGCCTGAGAACAGTGATGATAACACTGATGTTTTTGTTGCTGCTCAGTAATGTTTAGTCTGACCAAGGACTTTCTGAGCCTCATGCACTGCCAGGGAGGGAGGGGAAGCTGGGAGGAAGCAGAGACAGGAAACCTGATCCAAACTACCCAAAGAGGTATTCCATATCACAGCACGTCATGCCCAGTATATAAACTGGGGGGCAGTTACCCGCAAGGGTTAGATCACTGCTCAGACTGGCTGGGTATTGGTCAGTGGGTGATGAGCAGTTGTATTCTCTTCCCTTGTTATTTCCCTTATAATTATTATTATTGGTGGTAGCAGTAGTGGTTTTGTGTTATACCTTAGTTACTGGACTGTTCTTATCTCAACCTGTGGGAGTTACATTCCTTTGATTCTCCTCCCCATCCCTCCAGGAGCAGGGGGCAGGAAGGGAGGAGAGTGATAAAGCAGTTGCGTGGTTGTGAGTTACCAGCTGGGCTTAACCATGACATAAGGAACATAAGGAAACAGTGCAATCTGATTATCACAATATTACCAAGTTAATGGAGAGGGAGGGAGAAATGTGCAACAAAATGCATTGTCCTGTAAATAGAAACTAACAACTGCGATAAGCAGTAAGACAAAAGAAAAATGGCAGTGTAATTTACAAGTAGAAGAGTTAGTTTATCAAAGATAAATCTATTTTCCCCTCAAAATTTTAAAATCAAGATCAGAATAGTGTTTATTCAAGTATTTGTGGCAAAGGATGGCTTCTTTGTTCGCAAGATCTCTCTTCTTCAACAGCACTGTGGGATTCAAAGCAAGAAGTTAATTCAGAAAAGCCTGCATTGTGTAGGTCTGATTATTTAATCTCAATAATACTTTGATTCTTAAAGTTTATTGGCCTCAGCTGCCAGAGGCTATTCCACAAGCTCCTGCTTCCCTTCTCTTACACATTCAATGCCAACCATCCTGCTGTAGTGGAGCAGAATCAAGGTGTGCTTGAACATATAACCCTGAAGTTACCCTCGCAGCTGACCCAATGTTGCTCTGAGATCAGGCCCAGAGATGCTGGGTTTATTTTGAATTTTTTTCCCAAAGTAATGTTTTTAGAAACTTGAAATTAACCCAGCACTGGAAAGTACTATATTCAGTAGTAGCAACAGTAATAGTGTACACCACCTGTGGTTTTCAATGTTTAGATATATTTAATGGGTATTTGGGGAAAGTTACTGTTGACTCTGTGAAACAATACAAGTCTGCAAATAACACTTGTGTGTTTACACTTCCACAATACATATTACTTTGCTTTTTTTTCCATTCTCCATTTTATGTTTGCTTCTGTATTTCTGTGTATGTATGCATAAGAACATCAATTATTGCATTTTGGAGGGTTTGAGTAGATTGTGAATAAGACTTAAAGTAGACAGAGGCAAAACATAATTAATATTGGAAACTCAAAAAGAAGTAAAAATCCAACAGTTCTCATCTTATTTAGAGGAGCAGAATAAAATTCGCATAAAATTTGCCAAACCTCAATAACGCATGGTATCTACACTTTGTTTAAAGCTGAAGGACTCAAAAGAATACATACACATTTTGTCTTAGTTTTGTATTTTCTTTTATAAAATGTGGAAACCTGCACATTCTTCTGATATATTTTAAAAAAGCCACAAAAGATGCAATATATCGGATCAATTCCACTTCCTGACAATGGAATAATCTGAAAGCAATTCCAATTACTACTGTGACTGAAGAGTTATTTATTATGATGAAGAGCTGTGTTAGCATCATCAAATGTACTTTCAAACTCCTATGTAGTATTTATAAAACTGAAACAACATTTCAAGGCAAAACTTCAATAAAAGATAGAAATTTGTGTAAATAAGTTCCCATGAATTAGATATTATCGGACTGATGGAAAACAACAGAGGAAAATGTCCTTTGGAATATGTATTTATTTACTGCCTTAATATAGTCCTTGCATTTTTCTGTCAGCCCAGGCTATAGGTTACTCATCTCCATGGTTACACATTGTGATCCCTGAAAGGTACTAGGTAAATAGAAAAAAAAAAATAGAGAAATTACAAAGGAAATGAGGCTGACACAAAGGCTGGGGGATAAATCCTGTGATGAAGGACTGAGTGAGGTGAATTCATATAATTTAGAATTGTGAATACTAAGGGAATATCATGTGTTTTCAACAGTCTACAAATGCCCTCACTGTTGACAGTTTACGAGATAAAAGTCTCAATCACAGTCTCAAGAAATGACAGACAAAGAACAATATCTTGGGGCTAAGAGAAGTTTAGATAGATATTGGGAAAGTTATTAATAGTGTAAAGCAATTGAATAATGTTGTAGCCTATATAGTGCAAAGAGGAATTGTGGCACTTCTACTACTTATGCTTGAGAGCAGCTCAGACCAGAAATTATAGGAATAATGAATGAAAAAGTCTTCAACAACATAGATGCCAACTAAATTAAACCCCTTCCTTTTGTCCTTAAACTATTGTTGCTTTGGAGCTAAAGCACATATTCCTTAAAATACCTCTTAAGGAAGGTAACATCTAATAATAAAAATAATTGTAGCTTCCTCCTCCTTAGTTAATATGCAAAATCATTATTCAAGAGCAGTACATAAATGAGAAATAGCACAAATAGGACTATCTAAGGGTTTTAGCAGTTGTGAAAAGGAAAAAAATGTGCTCTAATGCAAGACTGAAATTGACCATCAGAAGTGAAAAAGAATGTTATCACAGGTAAATTATTTTTATTCCTCAGAAAAGTTAATAGTTTACAAGCTGGTAAACTCAGTCATAAAACATAATTATATTAGGATTTATCTATTTGACTGGAACTATGTAAGTGTAACTCCAGTAAAATGAGTACAGAATGAATGGACCTCAAGACTGAATTATCAGTGCCTTGTGAGTTTGATGTATCTTTCGTATCAATTCTAAGATCCCTTGGTTCATGCTGAACGAAACTTACATTTCCATTTTCATTTTCTTTACCCTCGCACTGTACCTAAAAATTTTCATATGGCAGAGCCATTATTATATATCAGTTAAAAGTATTTAATTTTTCATAAAAAGACAGAAAGATATTCAGCTACCTCATTGTCCTTAAGAACACTTTTCAAAGGTCTGGTAGGTGATTCAGGTACGTATTTAGAGATAAGAAAATACATAACATGTTTAAAATCTTATTAATAGTTCTTTCATTTAGTCAATCAGAAAAACTTTGGAATGGTTACTATTCAGAACAGGTAAAACCACAATCTTATTCCCTGAATGCAGTTTAATACAACATTTTTTTCCCTGAATATTAGAAAGAAAAATTAATGATCCTTCAATCATTTACATTGCTAACAAACTGAAATCTCATGACAATTTTTTTTTCTTCTTACAGACCCCTGTGTATGTTATTACCATATACTTTGTAAGATTTGAAAATCTGTTGGGTTTTGATTCACAAAAGAATTAATCTTAAGAACCTACATGCTTACTTTATTTCAAAATAAGATATCCTCTAGTCAGTTATATTTGCAAAGAGTTACCAAAACAATGTCTCATTAAAATGAGAATATGCAAAAAATATTGTCTATATATGTTATTCCACATCTAGGCATCTATTTGAAACCATAAATCTGGTTTCATATCCTCTAGCATCCACAGTAGTTATCTTATTCTACATTATGAGAAAATACATCGATTTTCACAATATAATGTAAGCACTGGAAAATAAATATTCATGAATATGACTAATGAACAAAAAATAATAATATTCTGCTAAAAGCTTGACATCTACCCTGAGAAAAGAATTCTATTAACGTATGAAAGTGACCTCTAGCTTTAAATGGGCTTCTTCCAACTTAATATTAAAATGTGTGACCTAACCTCCTTCTGCATAATACCTAATTAAAACTGCTGTATTATTCATATGTTACAAATATGAAGCAGAAGTCTTATGTGGCCTACTTAAGGAGAAGCTTCTGTAATAAAAATGTTACTCTTAGATTTAAAAGGTCTGTATCACTTATAACTAAAAAAAATGTTTGACTACATTTCCAATAATATTTTCAAGTTGCATAAAATGTGTTTTATATGTCATTGAATTTGCTCTACAAAAAACAATTAGCAAAAAATGCATTACTCCATAATTACAATACCTCACTATCAGCAATAAAGAAATAATTAAGTGAATGTAAGTAGATGTATTTATTGTGCCTATAACTAGATTTGATTTGTCTAATACAATAAAAATCTCACATTTTTATTAGTCAAGTAAAATTTTCTCTGTTCTTGGGCTACTTTGTCTTTTTCATCTTCTCATTTTTCCTCACTTAATACATCTCCTTTTTAAACATCATTTCCATGCTAGGTAATTCCAGACTCTCCCAAATGTCAGGCAAAACACAAATTTTCAAGCTACAGAAACTGTCTTGTCTGTTTTTCCACTAATTTAATGGTGCTGCTTTTTCTCAGCTACTTGTGGACTGTGGTCAAACAAAAAACAGTGTGTAAAGTTTGCCAAACAGTTAGGTTATAAAAGGAAATATAAGTAACTGATATGTGGCAAAGATGAAAGTTTTTTCTCTTGAAATTATTGATCACCTCCTTCTAATGAGGCAGCAGATAGCAACCTCACTTCACTTGTAATATGGAACTGTTAGCAATGGCCTTACAAGTAAGCTATAAAGGTCCAAACACCCGAGACCTAATCACAGCTCTGAAGCCACTTCACTATACCTCCTTGGACAAGAGACTGTATGTGCCTCAATGAGACTACCTATGAGTGTGAAAATAACCATATTTATTCTCATATTTCTAAGGGATAGTAAGTTGATTCATTCTTTGAAGGGGAATTATACCTGCCATTAAGTGCATTCCTACATCAAAAGAGATGGTATAACTTCTTTCTTAACTAGCCATATGAATAAGAAAAGCATTATAAATGCTTATTACATCAAACAAGGCATTTCAGGGAAGATTAAGGTCAAAACAAATTTTATTATTAAGAGAAACAAAATAAAAAAAACACAAAATCCAAACATATCTTAGAAGAAAACATGAATTCAAAATGAGGATTGTTTAAGATAACTGAGTATTCATTTACTTATGGTAAAAAAATAAATGTGACTACTTAAGACTGTTATACGCCTTTCTTTTGTTCATGTGTATTTATAACCATTCTATGATTCAATGATATAATGTATAAAACCCCAATCATGTCATCTTAGAAGATATAAAAACATCAATAATACATTTTCTTTACTGGGGCAGCTGATTGCATTTAGTTTGAGGAGTCTAAGTTTTATGAAGATGCAAAACTAACTTCTTTCTTTCATTCTTCCAACATATATTTTCTCACGTTCTTTCTCAAGCCTTTTTTACTTGCTTTCAAGTGAAAACAAGTGAATACAAAACCTTGCCCAATGTATAGAGGAACCTATTAGACTTTAACAGAGTGCCTTGCCATTGTCAAGAAATTGTCATGGCAAGTAGTCCAATAAAGCTATAGCAACACAAACTAATGTAGCTCAAAAAAAATGGTTTTAATAGCTGCCACAGTTGAAAATGATAAAGATATATCAGTTCATGTTATAATGAAAATACAAACACATCTTTGCCTTTTATGAACAGAGGAAACGAGATTTTACCTGTATTCCTACAGTTGAACAGATTATGCTTTATTGGTAGGCTAACTCAATAATCATAACCAAGGCACTTGAACCCAAATGAAAAAAAAATACAGCTCTAAAATACAATCTGAAGTCAAAGATTCGCTGATTTTTGATGGGTTTTGAGTCTTAATTTCTTTTTTTTTTCATTTTCTAAACTACACTGAAAGTCTGTCTGATGTCAATATTATTAATGAAATAATAAAATGAGTCTTTTCAGTACCTTTACAATTCAAGAGCATTGGGACTCCACACAGGATAATACTTCTTCGGCAAGGCAGTATACTAGCTAGAGAGCTGAGCAGAGTCTTGAAATAAGATCATAGAATCATAGAATAGTTAGGGTTGGAAAGGAACTTAAGATCATCTAGATCCAAACCCCCTGCCATGGGCAGGGACACCTCACACTAAACCATATCACCCAAGGCTTCATTCAACCTGGCCTTGAACACTGCTGGGAATGGAGTATTCACAACTTCGCTGGGCAACACATTCCAGTGCCTCACCACCCTCACAGTAAAAATTTCTCTCCTTTGTCCAATCTAAACTTCCCTTGTTTAAGTTTGAACCCCTTACCCCTTGTCCTATCACTACAGTCCCTAATGAATAGTCTATCTCCAGCATCCCTGTAGGCCCCCTTCAGATACTGGAAGGCTGCTATGAGGTCTCTTCTCCAGGAAGAACAGCCTGAACTTTCTCAGCCTGTCTTCATATGGGAGGTGCTCCAGTCCCCTGATCATCCTGGTGGCCCTCCTCTGGACTTGTTCCAACAATTCCATGTCCTTTTATGCTGAGGACACCAGAACTACACACAATACTCCAAGTGAGGTCTCACAAGAGCAGAGTAGAGAGTCAGGATCACCTCCTTTGACCTGCTGGTCACGCTCCTTTTGATGCAGCCCAGAATACGGTTGGCTTTCTGGGCTGTGAGTGAACACTGCTGGCTCATGTTCATTTTCTCATCAACCAACACCCCCAAGTCCTTCTCCACAGGGCTGCTCTGGATCTCTTCCCAACCAGTAGCTGTGCCTGGGATTGCTCCGACCCAGGTGTAGGACCTTGCACTTGGCATGGTTAAACTTCATGAGGTTGCCATCAACCCACCTCACAAGTGTGTCAAGGTCCCTCTGGATGGCATTCTTTCCCTCTAGTGTATCAACAGAACCACACAGTTTGGTGTCATCGGCAAATTTGCTGAGGGTGCACTCAATCCCACTGTCCATGTCACTGACAAAGATGTTGAACAAGACAGGTCCCAACACCGATCCCTGAGGGACACCACTCCTTATTGGTCTTCAGCCCAACATTGAACCATTAACTGCAACTCTTTGTGTGTGGCCATCCAGCCAGTCCTTTATCCAACAAGTGGTCCACCTATAAAACTGATGTCACTCCAATTTAGAGACAAGAATGTTGTGTGGGACAGTGTTGAATGCTTTGCACAAGTCCAGGTAGATGACATCAGCTGCTCCACCCCTGTCCATCAGTTCCATAGCCCCATCATAGAAGGCCACCAAATTGATCACGCAGGATTTCCCCTTAGTGAAGCCATGCTGGCTGTCACCAAGCACCTTGCTTTTTTTCATGTGCCCTAGCATACCTTCCAGTAGAATCTGCTCCAAGATTTTGCCAGGCACAGGGGTGAGACTGACTGGTCTGTAATTTCCCGGATCATCCATTTTCCCCTTCTTGAAAATGGGGGTTATATTTCCCTTTTTCCAGTCGTCAGGAACTTCACCTGACTGCCATGATTTTTCAAATATGATGGACAGTTGCTTAACAATTTCATTCGCCAGCTCCTTCAGGACCCATGGATGGATTTCATCAGGTCCCATGGACTTGTGTACATTCAGGTTTTTAAGATGGTCTTGAACCAGAGCCTCTCCTACAGTGGGCCTACACTCTCACAGTCCCTGCATCTGCCTTCCAAGACTTGGGTGGTGTGGTCAGAGCCTTTGCCAGTGAAGACCGAGGCAAAGAAGTCATTCAGAACCTCAGCCTTCTCCAAATCCTGTGTAGTCTGTTTGACTGACAGCTTCTGGAGGGGGCCTACTTTGTCTCTAGTCTGTTTTATATTCGCTACGTACCTATAGAATCCCTTCCTGTTATCCTTAACATCCCCAGCCAAGTTTAATTTTAACTGGGCCTTAGCTTTCCTAAACTGGTCCCTAGCTTCCTGGACAGTATCCTTGTATTCTTCCCACGCCACCTGTCCTTACTTCCAGCATTTATAAGCCTCTTTTTTCCTTTGAATTCTTCTCAGCAGCTCCTTATCCATCCAAAGGGGTCTCCTGGCCCTCCTGCTGCTCTTCCTTCTAGCTGAGATAGACTCAAGCAATATGCAATAACTTTCTTAAACACACAAGGTCTTTCCTGTGCTGATAAAGAGTTACAGAGTAGATAGTAGAAGCCGTGATAAAACATCCTTGTTATTTTTCAATTACAAATTACAAATTATTTAGTGAATAATCTAAAATGAAGAGGAATGGAAATACCCAGCTTTTTGGGCATCTACCCAATAGCGCCCTGAAACAGTAGTTTCAAGATCTGAAACATAAAATTTGCTTATTTTTGACTCATCATATATTACTAAAAGTGTTAATACCACACATGAGTCTACTCAGCCCTCTGATACTTCCTCTATAGCTTTAAAATTACAGATTCAACAGAATTAGAGCTGCAACAAAAAAATTAATAATGCTTCAAGATTTTTCTTACACAACACTGGAGTGTGCAAAATTGCCTGAATATCATTGTGTATTTGAATAAATAAGGGAACACAAGGGTCACACAGACTGGCAATATTCCAGTTGCTTCCTGGAACAGATGAAATCTTGGTGCCACTTTTGCAAAGCAAGTGGTTATGCAACTGCCTAAGAGCATGTCAGTTCAGTCTTTCACAGAGCACACTTTCACATGCTGCCTGTACTTACAGCAAATTTGATTTTATGTTTGAGATTAAATCCTGCAGATTTTGTGTATGTCAGAAGTCTAGTAGTAAAATTCATGAACACATAATAGAAACACCAGCCTAAGGTTATCTGGCTCAGTAGCTCAAGAAACAGTGGCCTCTGTGATCATATATTAAACAGGTACTCTAAACACAGAACTTAAGTGTTCCTGAATGATGCAGCACATGCCCTATACAGTACACACCTCTTAGAGAATAATGAGGTTGAGAAGCTGCTGGCACAACATATATGATTTATCTACCACAGACAACCCCAATTTAATAGTTCCACAAGATTCACAATGTGTTCATCAAGGAAACTTATCAAAGTCATATTATCCATCTTGTCTTAAAGGCAATACGATTTCATCAGAAGACACAGAACAGGAACTGAAGATTCCTGACAAAAGAGTTTTACTAAAAAATTGGTTCTGTGGAAATCTGATTATAAAGAGAGTTAAAAAAAAGTTAGGAAAATCAGTTCTAGTTATGATTTATTTTGTTTGCTACATCATATTTGTGCTTTTAAACAAGTCTAAGCTTTTGAAAAAGTCAGAACATCCTTTCCGTCCTTTCCTCAGATGGATTTCAGAGTTTCTTGATAGCTCAGAAGTTAAATGAATTTGAAATTGACACACTCAGAAAGACGAAGCCATCTCAGTAAAATGAAGCAATGTCAAAAGTATGCTGAAATAAATTATGAGCTTCAGTGTAAATTCAGTGGACAATCAAGGACATCAGAGATCTGCAATTGCAGCGCCAAGATGAAGAATAACAGGTGATAAATTACAAAAAATAATTAGTTAATCAAAGATTCACACTGAAAGCATGAGGTATGGAAGGTCTTGTGGTCATACAAAGTCTTAAATAAAAATGGAAGGATAATTTTAGAATTAACATCATCTTAATTAACAGCCTGCATTTTGTCCTTTAATTTACAACATTCAATTCTTCTTCTCAGCATTATCTTTTTCATTCCAAAGGAAACTTTTAGAGTGACAGCTGGTTCAGTTGTTCATCATTTGTGTGGAAACACTGATGGAGTGAGGTTAGCAAGGTATTAGAACTCCAATGTTTCTCATAGATCACCATTCCCTAAAAGTAACATGTTGTAGACTGAATCAATAAAGAGTTTTCAACTTCAACAACATAATATTTTCTGAAAATGTACCCTACTGCATAACACAAAGCAATTTCCAAATAATTTAATGAACTAGCAGACAGCTTGCTCTGTGTCATGCCATGCTGAGACAAAGTTATAAAAGCTGTGATGTACATTACTGTTTGTTAACATTTTCCCGTGAGCCTTCTTTCTGATGTCATTTGAGAGTAAGTAATTTAGTGATACTGAATTTATTTGCACAGATGTTTTTTTCATGTTTATTTTACCACTGAGGCTATGTAAACATAAAATATGGCTGAGCAAAATGCAATTCTTAATATCAGTAGGTTCTGCATATTACCGGACAAGGTACATATTGCTGACTCATTCAACTGTAACAAAAATCACATTTAGATCACATATAGCATTTGAATTATTCAAGGCAGCTAGGATACTGAATACATTAATTTTTAAATATATATGACAATTCAATTTTTATATTCAGAAGCAAAATTGCCACTTTGTTTCATGGCTCAGAGAAAAGTTCTAAATATTAGAATGTTATCAGGAAACATTTGTTACCACAAAAGTGCAATATAGCAATCTAAATTTTACTCAGTCATCTATTAAACTTGCTTTTGCATAAATTGCAAGAGAAATTATTTTCTACTAAAAAGAAATTATTAATAAAAAATATGACTAAAGTGAAAAGTTAAAAATGAATAAAATTTTCTAAGCAAAATTACCATGAAATATTTTTTTAAAAATATCATTGTAACTACAAATATTCCTTTAAAATATTTGTAGAGATTACTTTTTTCTTACCCCCTACATACACAACTGAAGGTAATGTGTATTCTTCTTACAATGGTTTAGAACATGCAGAGCATAATGCTCTAAAACAACCGATGTAGAAGAATTTTTTGATAGGAGACAAACAGGTTACAGAGCAGATTACTTCTGAATTAGAAACTCACTACTTTATATTTTTGAGCCATATGTGAAGAAACATATGAATAATGTGGGGGAGATTTTAAAGATCATAAAGAGTATTTAGTCATGTTTATATTACATGTAAACCTTTATAAAATTTCCCCATAATAAACAACAATCTCTTGCTTCTGTAGTATTTATGAAAATATGAAAGATAATATTTCTAACTTCCCTCTTTTCTACTTTTTCTGGTCTCCACTACCTCAAACGGTCTTAAGCATTGCAGGAAGCTTAGACCCTTGGAGGGAACTTATTGACCCCTCCCACAGATCTGGAAACGAGCTGGTGAAATGTGGTCCACTGCTCTGAATGAAGGTTTAGGACAAACTGGTTTCCAAAAAAGTGCTCAGAAACTGAAACCAATGATCTGCCATAAACAGTACCCAAAGTAGTAAGAAAGATGAGGCTGTTTGGAGAAATCTGTGCTACAGAGCCAGCAGAATATGGTTTTGGTCAAGTTCCAAGGTCTACATCTGTCGTGGGACTTACTGAAGAGATTCATAATCAGCAGGGAACACATATGCAGTGTGGAACAAAGTGACCTGAAAATCAGAGTGTCACAGGCACATTTGACAACTAATGATTTTCATTTGGGAGCAACTGCGTGAAAGAACAAAACAAGCAAAGAGCAGAGAAGATGATAGGGTTTATCCACTTAAACTCAGTGAAGAAAGAGAAGGAAGAAAAAAAAAACCCAAAATATTTAACAGTACCTGAAATAATTTTTGAAGTTGAAAGTCAGACTGAAGTTGCACAGAAACTGACAGGTGATATCTGCTAGAAACTCCAGGTTGTTTTCTGCTTTATGTAGGTAGCATTTGCACTTTGACTCATCTCTGGTGTCACATTTTATTTTGATACTACAGTAGAATCAAAATATAATTCCATTACGTATTGCTTGCACACTGTGATTTGTTAAAGGAGCTTCTCTAGACCAGCAAATACAGAAGGTTGCTATTTCATCCTTTCAATTCTTTATGAATTTTCTCAAAACTTCAGTAGAAGGCTCACTATTCACAAAAGCATTCACTTCCAGGAAATCAGAAGTGGCCCTGACCTAAACAGATTATTACACAGGATACCCAGCAATTTTTGCAAAATGGTCTTTGCTTTTCCTGCTTCAAAGTTATGGGGATATGCTTTGCTCTATTATGAAGTAATGTCTCTTTTATTATCCTTTACTGATTTCAAAACACAAACGTTTCACTATCTTTTTCTGAAATACCTCTGTGCATGAATTTTGTTTCTGTGTTTCCTCCCAATGATGTGACCTCATTTGTTGAGCAGTGTTATACACTGCTTGGTTTTTTTTGTTTTTTTTTTGGATGTACCAATTCCCTTATATTTATTATACATGATTTAGACAGCCTTGGTGTTTTGCCTGCTAAAAAATTCAAAACTTAAAACAATGACTAGTATTTAACTAGATTTCTTTAAACTATATACAATTCTAATTTTAGAATCATCATCCTTTTTACTTTTACTTAGAAAGTTAACATGAAGCCTGCAGCATAACTCCAGTACTCCAATGGGACTATCAAAATAAATTTATGTTTGTTTTTGGTTCTTAAATTTGGAAGCATAATTTTAGCCCTTGTGTTGTGTTTTAAGCCCAGCCAGCAACCCAGAACCACGCAGCTGCTTTCTCACGTGCCCCTCTTCCCCCCACCCCCCTTCTCCCCCCGCTCCTGGAGGGATGGAGAGGAGAATCAAAAGAATGTAACTCCCACAGGTTGTGATAAGAGCAGTCCAGTAACTAAGGTATAACACAAACCACTGCTGCTACCACCAATAATAATAATGATAAGGAAAATAACAAGGGAAGAGAATACAATATCACCCCCCTATACCCAGCCTGACCTAGCAGTGAACTAGCCCTTCCGGGTAACTCCCAGTTTACCTCCTGGGCATGATGTGCTGTGGTATGGAATACCTCTTTGGCTAGTTTGGGTCAGGTGTCCTGTCTCTTCTTCCTCCCAGCTTCCCCTCCTCCCTGGCAGAGCATGAGACTCACAAAGTCCTCGATCAGACTAAACATTACTGAGCAACTAAAGCATCAGTTTTATCAGTGCTGTTCCCAGGTTGAGTCAAAAAACACAGCACTGCACCACCTACTAAGGAGAAAAATGACTGCTACTCTGAACCCAGGACACCTTGTCAGTAAACCTAGGCCCATTTACTGCAGCTACTTGCTAGGATGTGTATTTCTTCACTGGTCTGAATTAAAAAGCTGGGGCAGAATCTGAAAAAGATCTCAGCATCACTACATCAACTATAAAGTAGCATTGAATTCTAACAAAGATAACCCTAGTGAATATCAAACATTTTTGTGAGTATTCCCAGTAAAAGCTCCAAAAGAGGGGAACAGTGAAAGGACAAAAACGCGAAGGGGTAGAGACCACATCCAGGAAAGTAATTTGTTAGGCACAATAGTATTCCATCTTTCACTAGTGCTTAAAAATAAGTGCTTAAAATAGCACTGCTCAAATAGCAACTTCTTTTTTGTACTAGATTTATTAAATTTGACATCATAGCTACTTGTCTTCTCTCTTAAACTTGACATCTTTCACAGTGTATTGATTTGTGAATCTGCCAATGGCAGACTTAAGTATTATTGTTTCTTAATATATTTGACTATAAAACGCCTAAAAACTACATTTGTCATCATATAAACACAACATATACTTTAGAGAAACGTAGGCAAAGGTGCACCAGAGGGGGAACTAATTTTGTTGGTCACAACGCATTAGGTGTGTTGATGAATAGCATACGATTACCTGATTTCAAGAAAGTTAAAAGCAAAGCTAAGCAATGGATATCATAATCTAGTGATAACTAAAC
>NW_022994021.1:0-3948 GCF_012275295.1 Melopsittacus undulatus | reverse complement strand
ACAGTCCTATGTGTTACATTTTGGAAGAAGTTGCAAATGATACCAGACTTTTATTGTTGCGTCATTAGTGAATCCTACTTATCATCAATTTCTCAAATGACATAAAATCATGGTTTAAGGCTGATGTAGGTTTTGGGTTGTGTTTTTTTTTCATTTGCTTTTTAGTGCTTCTCATGCTGTAAATTACCAGAGTATGACTGCATCTCGCCAATTTAGTGATTTTTGTTATCCCATTTCAAGTAACATTACAGTGTTGGATCTTGCTGCATGTTTCTTGTTTCTAAATAATGAGTTTACCTTCAGCTAAGGACTTACTTTCACACAATAATTTTCTATTTGGAAGTGTCATACTGAAACTGATTTTTCAAGTAGGGGAAGGGAGAGGCAGGAGTTGTTACTCTTACAGATGATACTTTTCACCCTCTAGCAAGTCACCTATTTATAGACTGAGATGGAGGAAGAGTCTGAGGTACCAAAAGCTACCGAAGAGGCAGGTTTTAGTTTACATTGGGCTGGAAATGCTTGCCAAGGAGTAAGTAAGATTTCTGTGTTTTATCCAATTATTTCACTAAATGGTCTGAACATAAGCTTCACTTTTAATATCTTGGTAACATGTCCTTGTCACAATTTCATAAAAAGTGACTGTCTATAGAAGTTCCTTTTCATTCTTTTTCTATTGCATCCTGTCAGGTACTGATGGTTTTGGTGCATCAGTAATTCATTTGTGTTCTGAAAAACCTTACTGTGAGATGTAATTTGAGTGTACTGTTGTATTTGGGTCTAAACTGTGCAATCATGTAAGTATGTTGGAAGTTATTTTGACTTGTATTTTTTGAATGTGTGTATGAAAGATCATGTCCCTTTTTCCTCTGTCAGTTTAAAGACACTGAAATTCAGTAATTTATTTGCAGTTCATCTAGCTTCTTCAGTTACTGAGATTTCAGCAGGCTGCACACCTGACTGCATACATTCATCCTCATCATGCCACCACTGTGTAGATGAAGAACCTGTTCTGAGAGATTGCAGGATTCTCAGAGACAGCTTAGTTCTCCTCCATTACGTCAGTGCTGAACTTGCACATTGACCTGATTTAGAAGCCCAAGCAAAATAGGTTTTGTAAATAGCGTATGTGTTTTACATGGGCAGGAGTGGCAGATTGGAAGCCTTTTGCTAAAGGGTGAGAACATTATCATTTTTTTTTCCCTTTATCTTACAATGCTTCCTCTTTTCTGCATGGGTGGAAGTTACCTGGCAGTGTTAAGCTAATAGTGAGTTACCTTTCTTGAAGGTTGCGGTAGGAGTTTGAACTCAATTGGCAAATTGAGAAATTAAAGATTTTCCATGTCCTGTTTGACACTGCTGAATAGTAAGCTGTTTTAAGTAGAAGGGTTTTTTTTTTTCTTTTCTGGTTGTGTTTTGAAACAGAGAGAATGTCCTCACACTTTATGCCAGGCCTGCATAGACTTAACAAGTAGTCTTAACTTGTCAGATGAGCTCCTGTGGGAGGTAGGGATGTTTAGTTTTATAGAGTCGATTGACTCTTACAAACTGTGGCACCCACTCCTTGGTTTCGCCAACAGCAGTCTGCTTTTGTGTAAGCCAGAAGCAAAATCCTAAACAGTGTGGAACTTAAATGTCAAAAAGGAAGTACAGATTTTGCTTAGTAGAACTATAGAGCAACAGAACACAGACGTAAGATCTTTGCAAGTTGTGGACATGGGCCTAAATTCCAAGTAATTCTTTCTTGTTGATGGGAAAATATGTCACAGCCTCCCACTAAAGCTCCACTAAGGTGATTTGTGAAGTTCCCACAGGGAGCAGTGGAACACATGTCAGCGGCCTGAGTCAAAGGCATAGCTCAGGTCCTTGTTTCTAGGTAGAAAGTGTGTTCTCATCACATACATAACAGATGAGTTTTTGTAATAGCATGTGCATTGACTTTTTACCTTCTGCCTTAGCTTCAGAAGTCACAAATTAAAGTCACAATAGCTATTGCTCTATGGCCAAGCCTGAAAGGTAAGGAACTCTGAAGCTTAGATACATGTGCTAAAGATATAAACAGAAGATACTAATTAACAAAAGGGCTGTGTCATAAGTAAAGATCCATAAATTCCTTTACATTTACTGTTAATTCTGTTAAGTAAGAACACATAAGTACTGGGTACCTGTTGCTTCTATTGTGTGTAGTAATGCCGTTGAGGATCCAGTTAATTTTTCATGGGATTGTTTAATCCTATTTGATAAAATTGAATAACCTTTAAGGCCCCGAAAAGCCTTTTACTGTATAAAAGGGAAGACTTTTTACTTAACAGACAGCATCCTAACTGAATCAATGCAATGGACTTTGAGGGCATGTCAGATATTACTCACTTTGATGAAACAAACTATGATCAGAGTGCTGTAATCAACTGGAGCAAAATTTTAACACAGGGAAACCAGGGATGTTGTCTGGATTGATTCTTGTTTTCATACTGCTCTTTCTAGATGATACAGCTAAAGAGTGTTTGTAATGAGAGGGAATAGTTACATAGCACTGCACATTTTCAGAGTACTGCACACCCACTAGCTAATCAGTCTACACTTTCACCTCCATGAGGGAGGAAATAGTTTCATTCTTATTATCCCTGGTGATTGTAGGTGGGGGAGTGGAGACAAGGGCTATGTCTAAGTTAGCAAATAGTGTGAACAGGAGGAGTGGCCGGGAGGGCAAAACAGTAGGTACTGAGAACCTGATGTCCATGTTACAAGTGGTGTTGGTGGGATTTTTGGAGTTGTTTTTTGGTTTTCTTTTTTTGACTTTTTTTTTCTTTAAACCACATCTAATCTGATCCCAGGGACTAAATCTTGGTTTGTGGCTACAGTGCATTATTAGGTGTGGTCCTTAACTTCTCCTTTTACTGGTTTCATTGTAAGGGAATCCAGCTTCTAACTTGGAGGCATTTTGATGGTAATGAGAAGAGCCCCGTGAGCAAGGGAGATTAGAAGGTTAATTTAAAAAGTGTTCTTGTGGACCTAACTTAAAGACTAGTTTATGTCTATCCAGGGAGATACTCTCTATCAGTGGGAGTTTTGTTGTGCCTACAGGTTTGTTTTCAGCCCAGAGTAGCGGAGGGTCAGCGTAACCTTATCACTCTCTACAGCTGCTTGAAAGGATGTTGTAGCAAGGTTGGAGAAAATTTTTTTTTTTCCCCCAAGTAGTAAGTGGTAGGAGGATAGGAAATGGCCCTCAAGTTGTGTCAGGGAGGTTTAAAACTGGATCTTAGGAAAAATGTTTTCATCAAAAGGGTTGTCAGTTATTGGAAGAGTCTGCTCAGGCAGCTGTTAACTCCCCATCTCTGGAGGTGTTTAAAAGACATGTAGATTGTGGTGCTAGAGATATGGTTTTAGTGCTGGACTTGGTAGTGATAGGTTAATGATTGGACTCAATCTTAAACTCCTTTTCAACCTAAATAATTCTATAATTCTGCTAGTTTCAGAGCTGTTAAAGACAGCTAAACTGGAAAAAGGTTTATGTTTGCAGGCATTTCCAATACCATTTTATATACCTGAACAAAAAATTGGCCCTCGTGGTTGGCTACTACTTTGCACAAAAGCTGTGGACTGGCAGTCCACCAGAATTTTCCCTTCCCTCCCCATTACTGCTGAAAGATGAGAAATTTAATTCTTTGAAATAGGTTTGATTTAGATTTAAAAAACACCTTTCTATTAAGTCAGTTTTTATGAAGAACATGAGCTGCCTACTTTCCCTTTCTGTATATCAGTGCCAAACAGTAATTTTAAAGTCATTAGTCCATTGCGTGAAAAATCTTTGAATATCTTTCCTTCTTATTGGATTTTTTTTTTTTATTTTGAATCATTTGAAGCAGTAATGCTGTTTCACTTGGCTTGGCTTCACTGTCCATGTGAGACCCAGCATGTTAGAACGTTCATGTTGCAACATAATTAATT
>NW_022994020.1:0-3999 GCF_012275295.1 Melopsittacus undulatus | reverse complement strand
TTTAACAATACCAAACTGGTAAATGCAGTTGACACTCTTGAGAGACAGAGGCCTTACACAGAGATCTAAATAGGTTGTAGGATTGGCAGTCATCAATTATATAATTTTAACAGAACAAATGACATGTTGTGATTTCTGTTACTTGAATATGTCCAGCAGAGGTCAACAAAACTGTGAAGGGGCCTGGAAAGCTGTTCTGTGAGGGGGGCCTGAGACTTTGTGTTTTGTCTAATTTAGAGAAATGACAGAGGGTACGTGACCATAGGTGCTCTCTACATCTTCCTGAGTAAGGCGAAGTGGAGAGGGAGTGCTTGTGTCTTCTCCCCTCTATCCAGTGACAGGATGCATGGGATGCATTCAAGCTGCACAGGGATTTAGTTGGACATTAGGAAGCATTGTTTTACTGAGAGTGTGGTCAGACACTGGAGCCGGCTTCCTAGAGAGGTGTCATGGGCCAAGGCTGTCAGTGTTTAAGGGGTTTTGGACAGTGCCCTTAATAACATACTTTAACTTTTGGTCAGCCCCTAAAGTGGTCATCAGCTGGCTAGGTGATCTTTGGGGCAGTTGGACTAGACTATTCTGTAAGTTTGTGACTTATCCAAGTATGTAAGCCTGGTAAAATCTAGATGGAAATCTATGGAAGAATTTTCCTATAGTTTGTAGTTATTTCTTGCAGTACTTTTGGTGTTCGTCACTGATTTGAAATGCCTAGATGGATTGTGGAAGCTAGTTTTGTTCAGCAATGTGTGCATCAGTGGGTACCTGCCCTGTTGCAGCACTTGAAGTAGTCAAACTCCATCATTTGAGAATTGCAGGAGTTTTAAAGAATTGTTACTGCATTTATATAGTTCACACTAATTAATCTGATGTTTTTTTTTTTATTAAAAGAAGCATCTCAGGCCCTCTCTGGTATCCCAGAAAGCAAATAGGAGATTTTGCTGAAAAACCTGTGCAAGAGTTTGCTAGAGTTTACTAGATTTTGTGTGAAAGGTGCTGTGGAGATTATAAGCGCAGAAATAGACTGAAGAGCTGCAAGCACATGGCCATCTGGGATTAAAAGTTATACAATAAATATTTTACCAAGAAACTGCAGTATGGTGGCAATCATAAGAGCTGCTGCTTGCTTATAGTGATTCTGTTGGTATAACGTTTCCCATGTGTAATGTAAAGAAATGGGAGAAATGAGCAAGTCGTTAAATATTGTTGAGATTCAACTTGTCTTCTCCTCCATCATGGATTTTTACTGATGGCTTCTGCAGATGCTGCTTTCCTTTTTCATTGCTGACTGAAGATTTTTGAGGCAAATGACGTCAAGAAAGAAATACGTTGTGGACATTAAAAGGACAAAAAAAAACAAAAAAAAATTAGCCATCATCATTACATTGAGTAAGATGCGCTCAGTATCAAATGCAGTCGAGGAAGACTCAGATGGATAAGTCAAGAAAGATTTATGAGCCAGAGCACTCTCGAGAATAACAAAAAAGCAGGGTAGCTGTCAACAGTAACAGAAGATAGAAGCAGAAAAGAGCGTATCCCTTCTTTTTTCTAGTGTAAAAAAAAAAAAAAAAGGATAAATGACCATCAGGAATGTACATTAAGCCTATGTTGTCCAATAGCCAATTTGTGCAAATACTCTATCTCCTCCTTCTACATCTATTTCCTAAATGTGATCAGGCTTGAGATAGAAAAGACAAAACAACAATAAAAGAAAGATAGATTTTACCCTTGAAATGGACATACCAAGCGACATCATACTGAACAGGAAAAGCTTACTTGATACTTGCTAGAATAAGTAAGATCATTGCAGGTAAGCTTTGTACAAGAAAACCAATTTTTTGTGTAATAGGTGATGCTGATACTTTTATAGTTGCTGTTCTTCTGTCGATACGTTATATGGCTCAGAAATGTCTCTATCTTACTATGAAGCACTATGAAGTATAGTGAGAAACTTTCAATAATGTTAATTACACAGAAGGTAAAACACATAATGTTTTTACTTTAATGCATTAATGTAAATACTAATGGGATTTATGGTAAGTTATAAAAGCCTTTGTAATTAATTAAAGATGGATTGAAGTAAATGCCATTTTATGTATTTGATGGTGATACAGCATAGAAATTGGAGCAGGCGTCAACGTTAAAAATTGGGGGGGGTGGGTAAAATGGATCTTGTTTAGTGGCATCATCTTAAGTGAGCAATTTCTTCGTTTTTGTCTATGATTTTGTTAATCCATAGCAATTTTTATGTGTAATGGCAGTTCCTGTTTCTCTGAGGCTCTTCCATCTTTGCAGCCTTAGGTTAAAAACAGTGCTTTATGAAAGATTTTGGGCCTTTGTAATACTCAGTAAATCAAACAGTATCCAAGCAAACCATCCATTTCATACCCTTTCCCTCTCTCAAAAAAAAAAAAACACAAAAAAATACAAAAACCAAAAGACCCTCACAAGAAACAGCAAATTAAAACATGTTTTTTTTTCAGGAGATGGCTGAATTCTCTGTACTTAGCTAGAAATAACAGAATTTTGTTGCCCTTTACAATTTGCAGCTCTGTATATTTATGTGAATAGTTTCATTTTTTCTGCTTGCTGTTGATGACTTATCTTTCAGCTTTAAATACTCTGCATGTGCTGAAACTCTTAGGGGTGATCAAGTTATGATGGGAGGCATGCATGAAAAAGTGTGAAAGAGTGTGGAAGTATACATTTACATGTCGGATGTTCTGGCTTGAAAAAGAAGTCGAACATTCTGTTAACTTAAAAAAAAAAAAAAAAAAAAAGAAAAGAAAGAAGAAGGATAAATAAGAGACTGCTGTGCAGTTCCATCAGCATGTTATCTTCGATGTTCTACAGGGCAATTTTTCAATGGCTTTTTGTCTTGATTCATAGGCATCTGTTAAAAAAAAAAAAGGTGTATAGGTTGTAGTTATTGTATACCTGAGTACATCAGCGTTCCTAGGAGTTGTTGTTCATATAACAAAAGACATTTTTAAATGTTGCTCATGTTTAAAATCTGGGTTCAAAACCTTTGAACCAGAATCTTATTGAAATCTTAAGTAGGTTTAAATCTTACTCAAAACCTTTGTAGTTTTGAATAAGAAATTGATGTAAGATGAATTTTACCATTGTTACTATAAGATGATGCGTGCGGATTTTTTTAGTACTTGAATACAGCAACTGAGCAGCCTTTAAAAATCTGTCGCCAACCATTCTTGTTTCCAGCGACTCCTGGTGAAGCTTAGCATTTCCACAGGGAATTTCTCAGATTTCTTAATGTAAGAATTAATAAATATTTGTATTTACTATAGTAGTTAAAACCCCAAATTTTTGTCATTGTTTCTTATGGAAGAGCTTTGATTAAGAAAAGACTGTTAAAATGGACCAGTGCATGGAAGAAAGATAGCTTATAGAGTTAGTTTACCTGAGATAGTTTTTTGATCAATTGTGAGGCAAGTCCTTTTCTGTAGACTCTTCTGTTAATTAGTTAGCTTTTTCAACTGCATTGCATGGTAAAATAGATCTGCAAAAGTTGAATAGGCTGTAAAAAATGGGCAGACTGGAAAAGAAGTTTGGTCCATGGCGACGCTAACTGTTCCACCATGGGGAGATGAGACCCTTATAAGCTCTGTTGTTACTAGAAACAAAGGAGCAGCTACTTTCCCTCTCCTCTGATATGCAGAGTGCTTGACTTTTTGACAAGTGTGTTTTATCATGAGATGTGTATTATACCATCTTGGATGTCCTGCTGTTGTGATTCTACTGCTTCTTTCCTCCACATTAATGTGAAATTATGGATCTTCCTGACATGTATCCCGGCTTTTGTGATGGAACAGGGAAGTGCCATATCTATTATACTAGAATATAATTTACTAGTCTCCATGGGGGGAGGACAAAGATATTTTTCAGAAAATGTTTCTGAGGAAGCTGATTTATGTAATTTCTAAATCCTAGCTGTAAAGAGATCATAACATCAAGCTCTCTTGTCTGTGACTGTGAACAGAA
>NW_022994019.1:0-4069 GCF_012275295.1 Melopsittacus undulatus | reverse complement strand
ATTCAGGTAATGTTTCCCCCAAATGTTATGTTATGCTGATACAGATCTTATATATACTTCCTCCCCTCTCCCCCACGACATATGTTCTTTGATATACAGAAGTTCTCGGAATACAAATCTGTTTAAGAAAATTCACAGTTCTGTAGGATTGGGTGAATTTATGTTCTCTTAAATAAAGATAATGAAGTTACTTGATCTGGTGTAGAGGGTGCAACATTTCCCTCTTTGAAATTACTGTTTTTTCACGGATTGGATGCTTTGTAGCCCATTGAAAAGAATTTCCAAATTTTCCAAATCAGTGTAGGACATAATGTATATGTAAATGACAGTGTAATTAGTGGATTTGAGACTGGAGCCAGTTAATTTTTATGAGAACAGCAAGTTGAACTCAAAAGTGGTGAATAGAGGGATTTTAATACCAATTTTTATGCATAGGTGTAAGTAGAAGTCTTTTTGTGTATTTCGGGACACTGTGTGTTCATAGTAATTTTGTAGTTGATTGTGTTGCAGTTCTGTATAAATTTTTCTGGACAGTGGTGGTGCTAGGTCCTGCATTGTTAAATGGACTGAGTTTGGCTTATAATGTAGAGAGAGAGTCAGCTTGTGAGAGTGTGCATCTTACCTTTGGCAATGTAAAGATTGACTCACATAGAATGCTCTGTTGTCCTTCAGCCAAAACTGTATACTTCCATTAGAAGCTGTGGCTGGCATAGTATGTGCAGTTGTGAACATTTGGTAACTTGATTCCTTTGGCGGTAATGTCATGGGACAATAGGGGACCAATTAGTGACTAGACTTTTTGTTTTGAGCAGAGAAATTTCATAGGCATCTCCCTGTTTTACAGTGAAACAGGATCCCAAGGCAGCTTATTTCAGGTGAGGGTATTTTAGTTTTAGTGAGTTAAGCATTGTTCTAATTTGTTGCCTGTAATCAGAAGAGACTAGTAGCTATTAAAACATAACAAAAGGAAATTTATAAGCAAAAGCTACTAAGATGGTTTTGATCCTGACAGAACAATTAGGTAATGGAGGATAAATAAGTGAAAATGGTCTTGATGTAGTAGCATTTTATCTTCTGTTTAAGTTCTGATAAGTAAAGACTCTTGCTTGTAAAAGAGGAAAGTATGATTGATTTCTGTAAGCTTGGGATTCCCTTACTGCTAGCAGTAAGCACCAGCCTACTTTTTTTCTTACATGTCCTGCAGATCAGCCTCATTTTTGTTTTGTTTGGAACCTTGGGAGGGTGCTTAAGTTTTTTTTTTGGGCAGCTGTTTCTTAATTTGGCTACCAGCCAGGGTGTTTGCAGTGTTACAGTGTGGCTTTTTGTTAAAGCAGTGTCATAACAAGGTTACACCACTTAAGTTAGAAAGTAATTGCTGCTCACTGTGGATAGTGATAAACTCAGATATGGAAGGTGGAACTCTACTGTGGTAAATTCTGTAAGGAGAAAGGCTAGGACAGGGAGTCATCTTAGGTCTTTCTAATGTACCACTTCATGTAATTGCCTTTGTAGTGTACCAAATTATAATGGTCTTTAATAAGACTCATTTTTCATCGTATTTGCTCTATTACTGTGAAGCATGTAATCATGGACAGGTAGGCCTTACTATAAAACTACACCCAAAGTAAATAAAGGGAATAAGAGTAAGCCCATCTAATGGTCAGCCTCTGTTGAAAGTGGTGATTCCACTTGCTTCCTTGTGTCGACACTGGGAAGTTGTTTTTTTTTTGTTGTTGTTGTTGTTTTTTTGGGTTTTTTTTTTTGCTTTTTTTTTGGGGGGGGATGGGTGGGTCGTGGGGTTTTCTTGTTTGGGTTTGTTTTTTTTTTTTTCAATAGATGGTATTTTTTCTCTTAAATAATAAAAATGATTCTCATGGCAGTGGGGTATACCAAGAAAAACAGCTGATCTTGTTGGCAGCAACTGACAATATTAATTTTTGTAAAAAATATGGCAGCTGCATCACTGTGTTTCAGTACTGTGACATCAGTAAACAGTTTTTCGTATTAGACATTCATAAAAGTTCTCAGAAATCTGAAGAAGAATGATAAAAGTTCTCAGAAAACTGGAAAATATTTCAAGCATGTAGCTCTCATCAGTTTGTTCTACTAATAACACAAAAATAAAAACACAAGCAATAGAACATTTTCCAGCCTAGGTAAAAGCCTGTCATTTGTTCTCAGGGCAGTTAGTGTTCTGCAAGCCTCTTGAGCTGCGCCTCTTCTGGTTTGTGACATTGACAGAACCCCTCAATTGAATTACAACTCTTCAGTCCCAAAGTAATTGTCTTTCTATTGTCCATTTGATATTATGATTGCATAGGAGGTAACCATAGGGGTCCTACATTAGTATCTAACTTTTTAAAAAAGTCCAGAAAATAGTCTTAATCATCCTTTTTCATATTAGTTTTGTAGCATTACAATATATGTTAGAAGTATGAATTTCAGTGCATTCACACCTGTTTAGGGAGAGATTTTTGAACATACGTTTCAGAGGTGCCCAGCTGTCTTACCTGCCTTATAATACTGTGACCCCACTTAACACATCTGATGATAGAAAGTCAGTTGAACTACCATGGTCTCTGGCAGGTATTTCTAATAGTGTACCAATTGCTCGTTCTGTGAATTACATACAGATATACAGAAACTGACTGAATTATCAGGATCCTTCCTTATCCTTCCAGTGAGCTTTTAGAATGGTGTTCGAACTAATGTGCAACATTAGGATCATTTAAGCAATTTTCTGCTGGTGACAGCATGTATGTGTGTCTCTGTGTGTAACGATTGCCAGTGTATTTTTTTTAATGTCCCTAATGTCATAGGAATTCTAGTTTTGTTTTTGTTTTGTTTTTGTTATTAGAGCTGTTCTGCTAATTGAAAAGGAGACAGAACTAGATGTCCACACCTACAGACCCTGGCGCCATGCCTCATCCCGGTCCTTCCCCTGGACCAGGACCTTCACCTGGACCAATTCTAGGACCCAGGCCCAGGACCAGGGCCATCTCCTGGCTCAGTTCACAGCATGATGGGGCCAAGTCCTGGTCCACCCAGTGTCCCGCATCCAATGCCAGCAATGGCGGCCCCTACTGATTATCAACAGGAAGGACTGCACCAAATGCATAAGGTAATAGTTTATTTTAAGTGACCTTTTCTTCCTCAAATTCTCGTGCTGATTAAAAAACTACTTACACTGCATTTAGACCGCATAACTGCCTATTACATGTTTGTGTATCATCTGAAAAACCTGCAGCTGCACTTACTTCTTTTATTAAAGATGATGCCACTTATCAGATAATACAGTTCCTTTTTCCTAGTAGGCTACTTTGAACTATAGTTAGTAGTGTGCAAATCTTCGTTTGTAAACTGTACTAGTCATTTAAGATAGACATATTTCTAGGGGGAAAAACCGTTGAATTATTATATTAAATTCCTGTGATAGACCATTCTAATAATCTTTTTATTTTTTTTCTTCTGTCTGTTTGGATTGTGTCTTGTGTTTTTCAGGGGTGCTTTTTAGTTTTGCATGGAATTTTCTCTTTTTTTCTAATTAATAATTTTTAGCTCTTAAAGGGCTTGTGCTTCAAAATTTGTTTACTCTTCCATGTTGATGAAAAACCTGGTTTCCAAGTTATTTATAAAGTCTCCGTCTTACTGAAGAATTTAAAACTGCATAGTGTAGAACATGTGGCTGATTGGACATCAGTGGTTGTGGCATACGTTTTAAAATCCATACTATGTGCTTAGACTATCATTAATATTTTTTTGCTTTGAGGAGATACTTGCGTGGAAGTTTCTTCATGAGAAAAGTCTCTTTATGTATAGTCATTTTTATTTGGTTTAGATTTAGAGCTTAGGATAATTTCAATTTCACTGATGTTCTACTCTCAGAAATACGCAGTAACAGCTTACAGGGCCAAGATACCAAAAACATTTTGATAACTGTTGTTGATTCCACTTGGAATTGTTATATGCATATAGGAAAAATTTGCAATAAAAAATTAAAGTAATATAAATATATTTTAATTGTCCTCTTAAGTTGGCAACTTCGTGATGTTGCCATCCACATATGGAT
>NW_022994018.1:0-4096 GCF_012275295.1 Melopsittacus undulatus | reverse complement strand
CCTCACAGGGAAGTTTTTTTTTCTAGCATCTAATCTAACATCAGCTTAAAGCCATTTCCCCTTGTCCTGTCACACGTAAATGTTAGAAAAACGTCCAAAGGCATGTTGAGGTTTTGGCTGGTTTGGTTTGTTTGCTGCTATGCTTTATTGATACAGATCAAACAATATAATTCAAATATCTTTCTGGACTACTTTGGATTCCAGTTAAAGCGTTCAGTTTTGCTCAGAGAAAAACAAATACAGGTGTTAACATTTATATCTCTGTCGGACCGCAAGGGTCGTAAATGGAATTATTATACTTTTGTCTTTCAAATGTTCTAATGGATAATTTAGTATATGTAGATCTCTAAAATGAACATTAATTAAAATTGTATCAAATCTCATTATTTTAAGAGATATCATAAGTACAAAGTCTGCATGTAGTGAACTGAGTTCACTGTAGAGAAAATGACTGGGAATTATGTTAAACAATCTATTCAAATGTTTAATGTAACAGATTCCCTAGATAAGAGGAAAGCAATGGGCTTCTTCAGCCTTCCCTTAGTCCTCCTCAACAAGACTAAACAGTAATTGAGTAGCAAACAAAAGGAGGAGCCAAAAAGTGTTTCACTATTATGCTGCGAAAGGATTTTCAAGGAAGCTTAAACAAGAGATGGACTCACATGCCAAAAAAAGATGCCTTCCAGAGGAAGCTCATCCCACAGTTATACGTATCAAAAGCAACAAAACGCACCTGGATAAAGACCTTGGCTCTTCCACCAGTGGTTGCATAGAATCATAGAATCACAGAATAGTTAGGGTTGGAAAGGACTTAAGATCATCTAGTTCCAACCCCCTGCCATGGGCAGGGACACCTCACACTAAACCATATCAGCCAAGGCTTCATCCAACCTGGCCTTGAACACTGCCAGGGAAGGCATTTCGCAGACTGGTGATGAAACCACAATTGCAGTCATTTTCATCCCAAAATAACTTGGGTGGAAGGGAGAAGGGCTTGAAATTTTTTTACCTATCAGCACCATCATGTTGAACATAAGGCTTGTGCAGCTCCATAGGGCACCAGATCTGGCCAGCTGCGCAGATAAAAATAAATCCTTTTACTTGTCAGCAGTGTCAGCTCCCAAGGACAACACCAACCTTGTAACAGCATAAGGTAGGAGATGGAAGTCAAAGCCAGTCCAAATTAACAGTCTAACTTAAACCAAAGTAGAGTGACTTCTAATTCTATGATGATAAAACATAAGAATTCCCTGTTCTCTAAGGAATCTGCTAAGCTAAATAAAGCCTACAAAGTGCTCAAAGTCCTAGGAAGTACTTTAACATGAACAGACTAAGTGCTTGAAAAACCCAAATCAATTTTTTATTGGTTAGTTAAGACAATGAAAGCTGTTTGTATATAAAGCAAGAAGTTTGGAATAACATACCTACAATAATAGACATTAACTCAAATTTCTTACTGAAATATTTCACAACTTTGAATTGAATATGAAATTATGGAATCTATTTTAAAATCATCTTACTATTAAAAAACACTAGTAAAATCACTAAATGGAACAGCATTTGAAAGGTACTACATGTTGCCAAAGATTGAAGAAGGTCGAAGGCTGCTTAGCACTTACTGGTGGAGGTCTTCTGATATGCAAACCCAACTTGGAGAGCAACAGCCTCCCAGCAGGTGCACGGGAAAAGATTTCTCTATTCAGTTTATCTGACTGATTCAGTCCAATATTTGAGTTTGCTCAGAAACAGAAAACTACTTGGCAGACAATCACTAATTTGCTTCTTGCCAGCCCACAGTAAAGAAAGCCGAGACCCCTATGGAGAACGCAGGCACCGCGCTTAAAGTTGTCCATGGGAGGCCACATACCTTGTTGGATCATCCTTGACTCACCAGGACTGCTGTTGCTGCTGCGTTCTGGGATGGAGCACACACACAGTCCCCCTCAGGCCAGCACTCAAGGAAGGCTGAGCCCCGGGCTCCTGGACCTAGAGGCATGCAGAGATGCTCCAGTGAGCACTCCCAAAGCCAGCCAGCTGAAGAGAGGACCAACCCCATGCTGGCACATTTCCCTAAAGCCAGCCGGCACCAGGGGGTGGAGGCTGCTTTTCTGGCTCCCCAAGCTGGAGCACAGATTAATAACATGCCAGCTGTATCTGCAGGACAAGCCAAGTTTAATGAGGCTACAACAAAAGCATCAATATGCACTACAGAACTTCTGTGTGGATTTTTTCTAGAGCTTGTTTTAACTTGACAATGTTGGCATACACAATTCCTTTATTTTTTATTAATTTTTTTAAAACCTAGTGTATTCTAGAAACTCAAAGAAATCAACATTTAAAAAGACTTTAAAATCCGCTACTTCCAACATCAAAATTATATTGTGATGAATGCTGGAAATGCACTGCGGCGTTGCTTTTCTTAGTAAAACATTGAAGTCTTAAGTTTTTCTCCTACATGATTAGACTCCATCTTTCTGTTTGCCAGGTCTTCACACCAGGGACAATACTATTCCTCCCTCCACACCAGGAAGGACAGCAGAAGTGACCACATCTACCATAGTGAGAAAGAGAACCTTACCACTCACTGTCCCATCCTCCATGCTTTACCGTGTGTTCCAGTCTCTTAGTCTGGATCAAGATACAGGAGGTGGTGTCAGTAAGAGGACTGCAAATATGGATTTGGAGACAGCAGAGGTGGCAGCAAAAGGAGTCGCTCAGGCATGAGCAGGTGGAGAAGAAGGTAGACAAGTGCCACCTCTGTCTCCTCCAGCAGAAGAACTAGAGGGTATCAGATGAAAGCAGGTGACAAAGCTAGAAGTGAGTAAAAGGGGATTCTTTTCCCCAGTGCATAATTAACTGAGTCCCCAGCACAGGAAATACTAACTGCATACTTTCTTCAACAAGAAACTTCAAAAATGGAAATTCATGGAAGGACAATACTGACGAGTGCTCAGATAAGTTTAGAAACGCATAGCACCAAGAAACAGTACTATGGGGACCACTCAGGCTGGCTCTGGCTCCGTACGGCCATCCTTCTATATAAAGACTACTTAACAATGGTTGGCTAAGGGGATAGGGGAACAAACCAGGAAAAAAAAACTGGCTTTCAAGCACCTCCTATTCACTGCTCATGTCTGCAGTCTGAAGATCTGATGGCTATGAATAAGCCAAGGCTGTGATATGGCGAATGTGTGTCCTTTCAGCAGTTGCCTAGCCATGAACAATCTATGGTCTTGTCTGTCTGAGGCAGGACAACCCCAGCACATCATCCACCAAGCTCTCTAAGGCATTATTAAAGGCCTTTTTATAACAAGACGCATCTGTTTGTAGTCTCCAGGCTATCCTCACTGCATTTCTGAATTGAGTTTCACATATTGGTTTTGTCTACATACCCCAGTTGCTGGGACCTGCTCAGGGCAGCAGTGAACCTCCTTCCTGAGGGCATAGCTGCCCTTCCAGCACTCAACAGGCTCCAGCCCCAGAAGGAGCCTTTCCATTACAACCTCTTGTTCTTCTTTTTTGGAGGACATTTATATTTACTTAGATTGCTACACACTGACAAACAGACCTGCCCTATGAGCAGTACTCCCTCGCTGTAACATGGAAATGGATTACCTTTGCAAATTGAAGTTCAAAGCAGGGGGAGAAGGGGAGAAGAGAAGGGAAGGTGGAGTCAGGCACCCCCGTGCCCCAGGAAGGCTGTGTGAGGCCAAGAGTGTACAGAGGCGAGTGGAACAGAGTCGTTCCCAAGTGCAGGTCCTGCTGCATGCAGGAGCTCTCACAGCGGCACCAAGCCACTAGCTCTTGCTTCTCAGCATTTGGGATGCTTCACTCTTTGTTCACATCCCAATCTGATGCAGCAAAATATCAGGAGGTAAGAGTGGCTTTTCAGGACAGCCAAGTGCCAAACTGCTCAAGACTTCAAAAGGACATGTACTTTCTTCAGGAGGCCTCATTTGAAATATGTACCCACTTTCTCTTCTATCCATTTTCATGTATACCTGTGCTTACTTTGCAGACTACTTTTTGAACTAGATTAAAAGTAGATAAAAGAGCTCAATTAAAGTAGCAAGAATGAAATAGTCCCTGCAAGCAC
>NW_022994017.1:0-4151 GCF_012275295.1 Melopsittacus undulatus | reverse complement strand
ATTCAAGATTATAGAAACATTGTATCTCTACTGCAATAATAACAAGTCTTCTAATTTCACTGTATTGATAGTACTTGTATGTGCTTCTTTTGTTTGGTATATTTTCACTGTAAAAATATTTGTCAGTGAAAGATTGAACAATATGAATGAATTTGATTATACCATTGTCAAAAACCCATGCATCACATTTCTTGTTTTTAATCACTACTGTAAACCCACAGCCTGAGGGCATAGTTTTAATTGGGTGCCTTACTATGAAAAGAAAAAAATAATTGTTTGCCTGGATTTAATAATAAGCAATTAAAATCAGCCAACCAGATTTTACCTCTGCATTCAATCTCTTTTTTATTATAAAACATTTTGTCCTTTTTTTAGATTACAGGCGTAGAATCCGAACATTTTACTAATAAATATTTCAGTTTGCTTATGAAGGCTAATGCTGTTCATCTGAATACGGAATTATATTTCTTTCATGCTTCATTATCATTTCATGGTAGTAATGACGTGGGGCGATGGAATATTTACAGGCTTTTCAGAAGACATTTATCCAATACATTTCCCTGAAGGGCACCTAGGCTTAAAGATACATTACCTTTTATAAAACACTGCCCAGAATCCCAATTTCTGAATCAACCAATCAGAACTGTTTTGCAGCAGTTACTGCTAAAACCCTCAAGCCAGTCTCAATATTAATCCTGTGAATCTGGTGTGTGTGTGTGTGTGTGTGGAGTGGAGGGTTGGGGAGAGGGGGAAGAGGAAGCATTTGCTCCTGAATCACCAGGCTTGGTATTTAGTAAAACACTGTTATTTCTTCTGTATTGATACAGTTTTTCTAAACCTGTACTTAGAACATTTCATTGAAACTGGGTAGGCTGCTCGTTGAAGTGTGGACATATCTTTTATTTAAAATTGGTTTAGACTTTTACATTAACTGACAATAACCTCATCTGTTTGTGGCTGTTAAATGACCAGATTCCTGATCTCTGTTGCTGTACATAAATGTGTTGCTTGAATCCACCTTATAAAAGTTTTTAGGCATTCAATCTGTTGCTTAGTTAGTTGGGTTCCCTTGCAAGAGCTTTGTTTGCCTGGGAAGGCTGCTGTAAGAAGTGGCACTTATTCTCTCTCTGTGAGATTTAATTCTTTTTAAATAAGAAAGCAGAAGTTTTACACTGCTATAATATCTTTCATCCAAGGACTTAGTAAGAGCAGGATGTTACAGTGATTAGTAGGTTGGAATATGTTATGTAGTCGGATTTTGCTTCTACTCCTTGCCTGCTATACTGGTATGTGTCTATGCTGCATTAGGCAGAGCCATATAGAGATTTCAGATTCCAAAAGAAATCTAGCTGAGATACCATGGGGCTCTGTAGCGCTAATATACACTGTGCCCTTTGCTAAAACTAACTCACGATCTCTGCTCTATGGCAATAAGTAATTTAGACATAACATGCACACCACTGAAATTAATATAGTGGAAAGATTCCTACACTGGCAGTCCCCTGGTGCTCAACATACTGTAAGGTGGCAAAAGGTGAAATTTTTCAGCGAAAGCTGTAGAACAAATCTTTCTTAGAAAAGAAAACCTCAACATCTAATAATAATGCAGAATTATTTCATCTGAGGATGCATGTCCTAAAATGCGACCAGTTTATGTTATCTCCCTTAAAGGGCTGCTGATTCTATAAATTTCTCCTTCCCAGGAGTTCTAAGGTACAGCTTCAGAATACTGAGGTATGTAAAAGTTTTATGCAATATTTCCCACTGAAACAATTGGCATTATACCATCTGTTACCATGTGCACATATCCAAAGTACTGCATTTTATCCCCAGAAGGGGTGTAGAAAGCCTGCAAGTCTGCCAAAAAAAGTTGAATGGCTCTGGTGAAGTACTTTAAGTTGTGTTGATGCTCTTTGGCAGCCAATCTTCATGCTTCTAGTAGTCCTGTAAGAGACACTTCCTTCCTTTCCTGCCTTTCCAACAATGTACATTCTAAAATTCACAAGGGTAAGTCACTTTGGGGCATAATTGTAGTGGTCTTGAGACTCAGTTCTTTCTCTGACAACTCGATCTTCATTTTTGCACACATTAAACAAATTTTAGAGCAAGAATAAAATAAAATAAATAACTGCATATTTTCTGCTCTAACTGCTTGTTTTGTGCCCAAGAACAGATAATTAGAGAAAAATGTGCTCAGATGTGCGCCTGCATATCAATTTGGCTGCAAAAATAATTTCTTTTGTTGAGTTCCCACTGTCTATCAATGTAACAGATACTGCACAAAGAGGATTTATCAGGTCTTGAGGCCCAGATGTTTTTGAAATACAAGCACAATTCTTTACACACAAAGAGCTAAGCTCTTAAGGTGAGACTAATACACTACCTTTTCTTTGACTGGATTAAAAGATATGCATGTAATAACCTGACCACTGATTTATAAATTAGTAGTGATTCTTGAGCTAGCTTGCATCTGGTCTCAATAATTTAGATATTTCCTTTGCTTCTGCAGTCATCGAGCATGTTTATGCCCATCAATATGGTTTCCAGTCATTCCCAGCACCATTCTGTAAATTGAGACTTTTCTGTGTACCTTTTATTGACACTGAGTGCTTAATCCCAACAAGACCATGAAGCTTTTGTAATGTATACCCAGTTAACCTTGCGTGTATCTTCACTAATGCCGTTGTTTCCTCTGTAATCTCCACTGAAATCCTTAATGATTTCTAATGATTTCTAGGTTACTAAAGCAGGATTATCTCATAGACTGTATATACTTGGTCTTCTGTCTGAAGACTGTAGATATAAATGTTGTGTGAGTGACCATTTTGCAGAGGCTGTTTGTGTTGATTTTGAGAATTTCAGTGCTGTTGACATTCCAGTAACAGTAAAACTGCTGCTTTATGTATCTTCCTTTGTCTGGAATACCTATGACTGTAGTATTAGTCTGAGATACCATATGCTATTAAATAACTGGTTATAGCATGGTGGCTGTTAGCATGTTTGATATAATAGTGTGCTGTATATCAACATTGGCAGCACACTGCGGAGGTGCTTGGGGGCACTGTCCTGAGGAAAAGGTGCCCAGTGTCATGGTGGGATATGGATTCATAAGACTTGTTGTGTGGCTCAAAAGAGATGTCAGGAGTGGCAAATAAAGAGAACTGTGCAGATCTTTACAAAACCTAACCTGCATGTAAAAACCCCTGCTCCCCTCCCGAATTCATAACTTAAATTATTGTATTAAATCTAAACGGCTTAGATTCAGGATTCAGGGAGGTGCAGAAAGAACTGATTCTGTGAACAATCATAATAAATACCCTCATATTTTGTCCTCTTGGTTCTTCAACCTACAGAAATGTCTGTCCTTGAAGATTAGATGTTTGGAGTTATATTTCTGGATGCGTGGTGGATCCTTGGCTGTTGTAGTGGGAAAAATAGGTCTGCATGACAATTGCTCAATATATTTAAGTACAAACAGGGTTCACTTCATGTGAATATCTCTGAGAATTAATAGTTAGAAGCAGCAGCATGAGCTATTTCTCAGATCTTTCAGGAAAAAACTTCCCTCCTTATGATTTACTTGAAGAATAACACTTTCTTTCCAGAACTTGTTTCAGTAGGTTGGCTTTAAGAGCATCAAAGGAATGAGACCTCTCTAACAGTGAACACTAAACTGAAGATATATTTGATTACAAAGGAGATTGTGCATAACAGTAATTTGTATCTCTAAATAACCTTTCATGCAGCAGATTTACAGTTGGGATGTGTGAGGGGTGTGCCTCATGCTACAGGATCATAAAGCTTGTAGATAAAAATGCGAGACATTACTGGAGCATTGTCGTTCACCCCTGTGACTGCCAGGTACTGCATCATACAGTAAGATGCTTTAAAAAGAATCCCAAACCCCAAACAAACCCAGAACACACCAAAATCACAACCAGATCAACAACCAGAAAATCCGGGCAAATAATTTAATTTAAGTAAGCAAGTTTAAATATATGACCCCCCAAAAAAAAATGTTTTCCTTAAACCAAAATTTTGACAACTGCAACTGCAGCCTAGCTCTTCCTGAATAAAAAAAAATAAAATATAAAGGTAGGAATAATAACACTTAAATCCAATAATCTCACCTACTGTCAGGTGTAAATAAA
>NW_022994016.1:0-4214 GCF_012275295.1 Melopsittacus undulatus | reverse complement strand
TTTTTCTGATGCAGGGGATGGATCTAGGAACTGCCATCTTTCTTGAGAATGTTAGTTACCACACCTGCTTCTTAGTTCTTGATATACATAATTGTTAGGCCTAAATCACTTATTATTGAATAGTAATTTATCCTTTCTGGTTTGGTCAACCTAAAGAATGAAGAAAACGTAAGAGTTAGAAATGTCAGGATGCTTCTTTCAGCAGGAACTGAGAAGAATTGATTGTAAATCATTCATAATTTGACATGCCACCTCTCCTGGAAAAATAAGGGGAATTATTGATCTTTGTTTTGGAACTATCTGAAATGTGAAACCCTACATCATAATGGTACTAATTATCTAACAATGATTTGGCTTATGTGTAAACTATCAAGTTTACACTGTTTGTTCTTAAAGATTTTCTTACACAGTGAAACATCAAAACATGATGAAGTAGATTAAGTACTATTAAAGGAACCTCAAGCCTGTCTTTTCCACCGTAGAAATTCTGGGAACTGCTTTTCTTTACAAAAGAGAAATCAAAAGAAAATGGATAAAGTTCAGAATCATCTGGAATTGAATGAATACTACTATTAGCTGCAGGTACCTTTCATAGCATCATAGAATCATAGAATAGGTAGGGTTGGAAAGGACCTTAAGATCATCTAGTTCCAACCCCCCTGCCATCGGCAGGGAAACCTCACACTAAACCATGCCACCCAAGGCTTCATCCAACCTGCCTTGAACACTGCTAGGGATGGAGCATTCACAACCTCCCTGAACAACCCATGTCGAGTACCTCACCACCCTTACAGTAAAGAATTTCTTCCTTATATCCAATCTAAACTTCCCTGTTTAAGTTTGAACCCATTACCCCTTGTCCTGTCACAACAGTCCCTAATGAAGAGTTCCTCCCCAGCATCCCTGTAGGCCCCCTTCAGATACTGGAAGGCTGCTAAGAGGTCTCCACGCAGCCTTCTCTTCTCCAGGCTGAACAGCCCCAACTTTCTCAGCCTATCTTCATAAATTGAACGTTGTGGTATTTCTGCATTGATGTATTCATGACCAAATATCCACAAAATTCCACTTCATCACTTGCAGATCTGTGTTATCAATGCATAATGCTAAATTTTGCTTATATCGCTCAGAGGGTTTTACAGGGCATCCTTCATAGTCTTAGAATAAGACAGTGTATACTGATATCCATTAAAGCGACTCTGTTCGTTTATGTACATTCTCACTGCAAGAATTCGGAAGGTAGCAGTCTGCCTTTGGGTGTGCTTGAGTGTAACATTCAGCAAACAAGCAAGAACAAGTGCAGCTGAGGGAGACAATCTCTCTGCATACTTCCAGTACAGCTCCTAGACAAGGGATCATTTACAGCACTTCTTGCCCCCTGTGACTGGATGGAAAATCTAGTATCATATATTTGGCTTTGTCAACAAGTGCTTGGGCATGCTTGTGCCCAGAATTATTCTTTTAAGACCATTTCAGGGCCATCTTTTAAAAATTATAATGAATATTTGTGAAGCATAAATGGTGAGGAACTTTATTATGTGCTATTCTAAGAGAGAAACTGTTCTTAGCAGCTAGTTCCATATCCTTCGTAACCTGCAAGATATTCTTTAGAAGGTTATTTTTGTCTTATACTGGATCTTGTCATGTTAGCTATCTTCATCTAACTCCTGGAACTGGATTATTTGTACAAGAGTTTCTGATACTATTAAAATAATAGCTCTTCTTGGTTTATACCATCTAAATATTGAGGACAAATATCAAGTGCAAAATGAATATTTTACCTGATAATAATAGTAACAACCACCAAAACAACGTTACCAGGGCAACAAAGGACCACAAGAATTTTGGTGGTGGTGATTTTTTGTTTGTTTTTTTTTTTTGTGTTTCATTTGTTTGTTTTCTTTGTTTTTCATTTGCATTCAGAAAACAGGTGCTTCTTTTTTTCTCCTTTCCTCTGTATTTAGAGGATTTGTATCTGTGAGTTGACCAATTCCTTTAAAAAAAAGAAAAAACTGAATGCAAGACGCAAAATGTAACAAATAAATAAATCTTTATTGGAAGTCTTACTGGAAGAAAATCCATCTGTTAAAAAAAAAACTAAAAAAAAAAAAAGAAAAAAAAACAGGGATGGATTTTCTTCCAGTAAGACTTCCAATAAAGATTTATTTATTTGTTACCATTTTGCGTCTTGCATTCAGTTTTTTTCTTTTTTAAAGGAATTGGTCAACTCACAGATACAAATCCTCTAAATACAGAGGAAAGGAGAAAAAAAGAAGCACCTGTTTTCTGAATGCAAATGAAAAACAAAGAAAACAAACAAATGAAACACAAAAAAAAAAAAAAACAAACAAAAAATCACCACCACCAAAATTCTTGTGGTCCTTTGTTGCCCTTGGTAACGTTGTTTTGGTGGTTGTTACTATTATTATCAGGTAAAATATTCATTTTGCACTTTGATATTTGTCCTCAATATTTAGATGGTATAAAACCAAGAAAGAGCTATTATTTTAATAGTATCAGAAACTCTTGTACAAATAATCCAGTTCCAGGAGTTAGATGAAGATAGCTAACATGACAAGATCCAGTATAAGACAAAAAATAACCTTCTAAAGAATATCTTGCAGGTTACGAAGGATATGGAACTAGCTGCTAAGAACAGTTTCTCTCTTAGAATAGCACATAATAAAGTTCCTCACCATTTATGCTTCACAAATATTCATTATAATTTTTAAAAGATGGCCCTGAAATGGTCTTAAAAGAATAATTCTGGGCACAAGCATGCCCAAGCACTTGTTGACAAAGCCAAATATATGATACTAGATTTTCCATCCAGTCACAGGGGGCAAGAAGTGCTGTAAATGATCCCTTGTCTAGGAGCTGTACTGGAAGTATGCAGAGAGATTGTCTCCCTCAGCTGCACTTGTTCTTGCTTTGTTTGCTGAATGTTACACTCAAGCACACCCAAAGGCAGACTGCTACCTTCCGGAATTCTTGCAGTGAGAATGTACATAAACGAACAGAGTCGCTTTAATGGATATCAGTATACACTGTCTTATTCTAAGACTATGAAGGATGCCTGTAAAACCCCTCTGAGCGATATAAGCAAAAATTTAGCATTATGCATTGATAACACAGATCCTGCAAGTGATGAAGTGGAATTTTGTGGATATTTGGTCATGAATACATCAATGCAGAAATACCACAACGTTCAATTTATGAAGATAGGCTGAGAAAGTTGGGGCTGTTCAGCCTGGAGAAGAGAAGGCTGCGTGGAGACCTCTTAGCAGCCTTCCAGTATCTGAAGGGGCCTACAGGGATGCTGGGGAGGAACTCTTCATTAGGGACTGTTGTGACAGGACAAGGGGTAATGGGTTCAAACTTAAACAGGGGAAGTTTAGATTGGATATAAGGAAGAAATTCTTTACTGTAAGGGTGGTGAGGTACTCGAATGGGTTGTTCAGGAGGTTGTGAATGCTCCATCCCTAGCAGTGTTCAAGGCCAGGTTGGATGAAGCCTTGGTGGCATGGTTTAGTGTGAGGTTTCCCTGCCGATGGCAGGGGGGTTGGAACTAGATGATCTTAAGGTCCTTTCCAACCCTACCTATTCTATGATTCTATGATGCTATGAAAGGTACCTGCAGCTAATAGTAGTATTCATTCAATTCCAGATGATTCTGAACTTTATCCATTTTCTTTTGATTTCTCTTTTGTAAAGAAAAAGCAGTTCCCAGAATTTCTACGGTGGAAAAGACAGGCTTGAGGTTCCTTTAATAGTACTTAATCTACTTCATCATGTTTTGATGTTTCACTGTGTAAGAAAATCTTTAAGAACAACAGTGTAAACTTGATAGTTTACACATAAGCCAAATTCATTGTTAGATAATTAGGTACCATTATGATGTAGGGTTTACATTTCAGATAGTTCCAAAACAAAGATCAATAATTCCCCTTTATTTTTCCAGGAGAGGTGGCATGTCAAATTATGAATGATTTACAATCAATTCTTCTCAGTTCCTGCTGAAAGAAGCATCCTGACATTTCTAACTCTTACGTTTTCTTCATTCTTTAGGTTGACAACCAGAAAGGATAAATTACTATTCAATAATAAGTGATTTAGGCCTAACAATTATGTATATCAAGAACTAAGAAGCAGGTGTGGTAACTAACATTCTCAAAGAAAGATGGCAGTTCCTAGATCCATCCCCTGCATCAGAAAAA
>NW_022994015.1:0-4261 GCF_012275295.1 Melopsittacus undulatus | reverse complement strand
TGTGAGGCTGAACATTATTCTGTACATCTTCATTTTGCTTAACAGAATCTTATTAGCTTGGGATGCTAGACTTTATTTTCATATCCAAGGAACTGCTGAGACAACAGGGCAGACACAGAGCCCATAACACAACGATATCTCCTGGCGGAATGCATAAATGGCTGTTACGAGAGCTAAACTATAAAAAAGCTGAGTGAAATATGGCATCACTAAAAATGCATAAACAAAACTCCTGTGATTTCCATGCTGCCATATTTCATTCTAATTCAAGCAGAAGTTTCTAGGATGAGAGAAAAGGGCAGATACCAAACCTGCATAGAGCATGAAATAATATATTTTAATCAAGGCTTACTTTTATTGACCTGATAGTTTCCTTAATTATTAGTATGGACATAACTCTTTTTGTCCTTGTATTCAGATATTTCCTTTGAAATAAGATTTAGAAACTGTTGATAATATGAGGTTCAAAAAGAATAAGTGCTTTGGGTTCTGCGCCTTGTTCACAGCTACCCCACATAATGCTCCGTCTTGGGAAGAGTGGCTGAAAGCTGCTCAGCAGAAAAAGCCTGGGGTACTGATTGGCAGCTGAACACAACCAGTTTTGTCCAGCCAGCCAAGAAGGCCAATGGCATCCTGGCCCCTTATCAGCAATAGCACAGGCAGCAGGACAGGGCAGTGATCACAGCCCTGTACTCGGCACTGGTGAGGCCCGCACCTTGAGTCATTTATTCAGTTCTTGTCCCGTCACTACAAGAGAGACATTGAGGTTGCTTGGTGTGGTCCAGAGAAGGCAATGGAGCTGGTGCACGGCCTGGAGCACAAAGTGATGAGGGACAGCTGAGGGACCTGGGATTGTTTAGTCTGAAGAAAATAAGGGGATTATATCACTCTCTACAGCTACCTGAAAGGAGTAGTGGTGCGGGGTTGGTCCTCTACTCCCAGTAACAGCAATAGGCCCTCTGCACTAAAGGAGGCTTAGATTGGATATTAAAAAAATTCTTCACAGAGAGCATAATCAGGCTGCCCAGGAAAGTGGTGGAATCACCAGCCCTGGAAGTGTTCAAAAACTGTATGAAAGGTTTAGTGATATGGTTTCATGACATGGTTTAGTGATGTCTTCGCAGTCCTGAGGTAATGGTTGGATTTGATGATCTTAAAGGTCTTTTCCGAACTATTTGATTTTATAGTTCTTTCTATAGATAATCAACATAATATCCGAATCTGTGAAAAATGAAGATGAAAGCTGTGTAAGACAACTGAAATACTTCCAAAAGAATGGCCTAAATTAGAGGCAAAAATTTTCACTTTAAGAAGCCTCAGTCCTGATCTTCTGATGTCAAATAGAGGTAACAAAAAAACCCCTTAAATATATATTGTGACACATGCATCATTTTGCAGTTGGTCTTTCTTAGCCATGGCACAAGCTTGAATACTCAAAGAACAGTGGCTACTGATTATTACATCTACAATTCTCTTTTCTGTAAATGAACCTCAGTGATAAGCCTGCTTCAAGAGTTCACTGAGATGAACCTGTTGTTTTTCCAGAAGGTTACAGTTGGCTTAATATCACTGTTTGCTTTCTAATCAAATGGAGGAAAACCGAAGTTTGTCTTTGCTTTAAAGCAGGTAAATTATTGTTACGGAATATATTGCAGTGTTTTCTAAATGTTACTTCTTAGTTTTCTCATATCTGCAAATACGTAACAAAATTAAAATAATGTTGAAAAATCAGTTATTTGGGAGTAAATAAAATACCAACACCATAAAAGGCACTACAAAGCTGCTAGTGTATTCCAGACAGTTATTGGACCATTCAGTCTTCGTATTCGTCAGATATATCTACACAGACAGGTTTACATTGGTTCTATTGGGATTTGTCATTCATTTTTTAGCATTGCTACAACAAACTTGAAGCTACAGTACAAGCTCTTCAAAGCACATAGGACTTAACTTGTGGTTTCTTTCTGTTTATTTGGAGTGATTACTTCGAATCATAAGCCCAATACTCCCATAAGGATACGTTTATAAGTGAGTCTAAATGATTCTTGCAAATGATCAAAAGAGCATATCTGACTTACTTGCCCATAGTAAAGCCAAAGTCAAATTAATCCTAAAATGGAATCCAACAGAGCTGAAGGAATTGAAATGTTCAGAGTGAGATCTACAAATCCCATCTCATTTTCATGGGTATTATGAAGATTTTGTTTGACCCTTAATGAAGTATTTCCTGAGAGTATTTTATACCAGAACACTTCGGGGTCTCATCTGCTCTGCTGTACAGAGCATGCTGAAAGAACCAGCCTTTGTAAATGTTAGAGTGGTGTTTTGTAGTTGTGTGTTGCTAAACACTTATCTTCCTGCCAGAAGTAACATCATTACACCATATTAATTACCCTTTTCTGTAGTGTTTGTTCTGACACTTTCTCCTCAATCTGTTCATAATTTCTGTTTATGTATAGGTAAAGAGAAATTGAATTGAACATGTATTTCTAAAAATTATTGAATTCTTAAAGAACTATTCCAATCTTTTAATCATCAGGTGACCTCCAAACTTGCTTGTCTCTTCCCTGAGATTTGCTTACCAAGCCCTTTCCAGAGTCAATCTGGGATCTTCCTGTAGGAGACATTCTTTTTTGTATGTGAAAGAAAAGGACTTCTTGGCGTTTTCTTGATTATTTTTTCTGATAATTACACTGTCATCCTTCCTAAAGTTATTGTAAACACAACTGATGACTGCTGGCAATTCTTGTTCCATAGCTTGTTTACCAATAATCCTGAAATTTAGTTCTTGAATCTTAATTTTATAGAATCAAATATTGCTGGTGTTTTCTACTTACAAATAGCAAAATATGCCAGGATTTTAAAACATTTTGTCAGTCAGAACAGAGTAATAATAGACTCTTTAATGAAATTTTTCCTAAGCAATGCTACTGACACAGAGTCACTTCCAGCCTCTCATTGTGTCTAATCTAATTTTCACTTTTATTTGATCACTATTGCTGTGGCATCCTGAAAAACAGCCAACAACCAAAAACTTTAAAAAAAAAGAATACTGCAGCATCTGCCCTTCTTCTGACCTTCCAATATTTCTGTTTCTTAATTAAGTTTATGGAAATTTTCTGGGTTGAGTGACAGGAGCCATACTAAGTGAAAGGCAAGTTGTAGCTGAAATCCTACAATTAGTTCGAGCTAAGTGTTGTTCTCACCTCCGAAGAACTTCTACAAGTTATTTTCCACAAAAGGTGTGTCCCTTAAACCGCAGCTTCTTAACATCATTTTATTGCTACAGCTATAAACTTTTATTCAGCTGGAGCGTGTAAAGAAATGCAGCATTTCCCCTCTCTTGCTGCTGTTACCTGAATATTTAGTACAGAATATTTAGTACCTCTTCAAATCCCTAATTGTGTTGTTCCTTCATTTATTAACATTTACCTACACGACATACAGCTTCAAACTATAAATTTTATTATGATACACTGCAAGCAATAAGGACCCCCTACAGAAGATGATAAAATCTTTGTTCTTATACAAACTGATATTTAAACATGGCTGCAAAAAATCTGTTCAGGTTCTATGACATTCTAGTACTTTCACACATCATTGAACGTGGACTTGAAGTAGGTCAGGCTTTTTGGGTTTGATTACAACAGAATTCCACAAGAAAAGGGTTTTCTGCAGAAGCAAGGCCAAGTTTAAATTCAAGACATGTAAAATACAGAATTGGGCTTTCCATTTTACTTTTCATAAAATGCTTTGTGCATGGGACTTCAGGCCTCCTGTGCTGCTACATGACTGGAACACACTTTTTTTTTGCACAGTTGTCATGTATTGGCAAAATCTGCAAGATACTTGGATAAATTATTTTAAGAGGCATTTTTCAGGGGGCAGTGAACAGGACATTCCAGGTATTGAACAGGACTCTACACATAGTATATACAGGTGCTGATGATCTAACCACATTCTTCAACTCTTATATTATACTTTTCCTCTCAAAATACCTTGGTTTTGGTTACACCTAACCATGCCAAATTAACATCACAGGTCTCATTTCATAGATAGGGAGCCACAAGTCCAACAAAGCCCATGTTGTCCGATACCACAAAATTTATAAACAGGGCCGCCCTACTGAAAACTCAACAGGGTAGTAGCTGTTTAACCTCAAAAAGTGGATGTCAATTCTGCGAAGAGGAATAATCTTGCTTTTTATTAGGTCAGCAAAAATTCTATAGCAAGGCCAACAGAGCTGTGTGCATTACAGCTG